>NW_028261382.1:34196313-34206313 GCF_051295495.1 Thamnophis sirtalis
GGATCCATTGCAAGAGGAACCCACTCTTCTTTCCTTGGTGGGGTCCTCCTAAGTCCTATTATTCTTTGGTCCCTTGGACAGAGGGAAGGCTGGGGGATAGTGTTTTGGCCTCCCCCCCCTCTCTCTTTCCTTCCCACCCACCCCCCTCGCTCTCTATCTCTCTCTTTTCCTTTGTGTTGCTTCTTAGCGTGGCTGTCCTTCCTGTCCTTGAGCCTGGCACACTTTAAAGAGAAGCCTCTCTAGGTTTTATCAGCAGTTTAAAAATAGTTCAGGAGCAATGGGGAAAAACGCCCCCCCCCTTCCCGCAGGTGTTCTGGGTTTCTGGATTTTTTTTTGCTGAGAAAGGCATTTTTAGATCTTCGGCAATGGAAGCTTTATGCCCCTATCACATAGCCAGAAGGTGCGTCTTTTATTTTATTTTCTTGGTGGGAGAGGGGGGGGATTATTCTTCATCTGTCTCAGAAGGTAGTTAGGCATGTTCTCCCCCCCCCCCCGCCTTTTCCCCCCTCTCTCCCTTCTCTCCCTGGGGCAGGTCCTTCTTCCCAGCTGTGCTGTGGTCGTTCTGCACACCAAGCAGCTCCCCATAAAAAAGTATTTGCCAAGCATCTGGTTCGTATCTCCATAAACAGCAGAGATCCGGAGGTTTTCCTCATAATACCCTTGCCATATCAAAAGGTGGAAGAGCCACCGTGGTCCTCAATGGCCCACCGTATCTATTCGCCCAGGATGCCGGAATTGGACACGGACGAGCAATTAATTTGCCTTTTTATTGCTTGCCTTCTATGAGGGTCTCTCTCTCCATCTACAATAGCCAGAAAGAGCCCCAATGTGAAGCTCATTGCCGAATGCTTCTAAATCTAATTTTGGTGGTGATTTGGAAACTCCCAGTTTAATTTATAGGGTTTTTTTAATGAGTGTATCCCCTTCCTTCCTTCCTTCCTTCCTTCCTTCCTTCCTTCCTTCCTTCCTTCCTTCCTTCCTTCCTTATGACTAGATTCCTTCTTCCCTCCCTCCCTCCCTTACTTATGACTAGATTCCTTCCTTCCTTCCTTCCTTCCTTCCTTCCTTCCTTCCTTCCTTCCTTCCTTCCTCACTCACTTATGACCAGATTCCTTCCTTCCTTCCTTCCTTCCTTCCTTCCTTCCTTCCTTCCCCACTTATGACTATATTCCTTCCTTCCTTCCTTCCTTCCTTCCTTCCTTCCTTCCTTATGACTAGATTCCTTCCTTCCTTCCTTCCTTCCTTCCTTCCTCACTTATGACTATATTCCTTCCTTCCTCACATGACTAGATTCCTTCCTTCCTTCCTTCCTTCCTTCCTTCCTTCCTTCCTCCCTCATGACTAGATTCCTTCCTTCCTTCCTCTCTTATGACTAGATTCCTTCCTTCCTTATGACTATATTTCTTCCTTCTTACCTCCCTCCCTCCCTTCCTTATGACTAGATTCCTTCCTTCCTTCCTTCCTTCCCTCCCTCCCTTCCTTCCTTATGACTAGATTCCTTCCTTCCCTCCCTCCTTCCCTTCCCTTTCTTTCCTTTCATATTCTCTTCTATTCTATTCTATTCCATAGTTTCTTTTCTACTCTATCCCATCCCTTCTCTCCCTCCTCATAGCTTAGGTTGGTGCCTTCAGGTTTTGAATGCCAGGTTCTTCAGCCAACTAGGAAGAGATAAGCTTGGCAATTCCAGATGAGTTGGGTGTTGCACTTGTGCACATGACAACTGAAGAGCTGAATTACGTCTGTAATTGCCCAGCTCCCTGATGGTCATAACTTGAGGACTATCTGAATGTAGGCATCTTCCTTTTCCTCTTTATAAGAGATGGTCCAAGAAGTCTTCTCCATGCAGCGAGGTCCTTCACTTGCCATCTTTCTCTTGCTCCACTGTGAAAACTTCTACATTAAAAAAAGGAGAGTTATTGTTCAGGTTTTGAGATGGTTTGAGAGTAATTTTTGGTAGCGAGCTTGCGTATAGCTGTTTTTGAAGTATTAAAGGCATGCTTGTGGGTGACCAACTATTTGTAATGGGGAAGCATTTTTTAAATCTGATGCCAATCCATGTTGAGCTAAAAGAGAGCCATCACCTCCCTTGACTCCTAGGTTTCAGCCAACGTGTTGTGTTAATTTTAGACAGCTCCATGAAATAAACCCCACTGATTAAAAGCAACAGCCTTTGTACCACAATCAATGTTTGATATCAGGCTAGGGGGAAAAAAAGACTCTATTTCCTTTCCCTTCAAGCTTTCTTCTTTGCGAGAGGCATTGACCAAAAAGGGGGGCGGGGGAGAGGAAAAAATTGATTTGGTTGAAGAGTGTTAAAGAGCCCGACAACCAAACGTCAGAAACAATGAATGGTTGTGATGTTGTGTGTCTGTGTGGGGGATCAATAAGGAGATTAAAACTGATCTTGGAAAAAGGTTTAGCAGAGGTATCTCTTTTCCAGGACAAATTTGTCTCCCAGCTTTGGTATTACACAATAATAACAACAACAACAACAACATTAAAATTGCAAGCTGTAAAAATGGAGAACAATATAAAAACAACAGAAACAAAAGCAGAATATAAGGAAAAACAGCTGGATGACAGATAGATGGAAAATAGATGGAAAACCAAAGCTTTGCATGGACAGCGCTTGAAAAACATTGAAAGAAAATGTGATGACAACTTGACATGGACATGGCTTAAGATGGGAAACATCAAGAAAGAAACAGAAGGTTTAATACGGGCTGCTCAAGAACAAGCACTACAAACTAATGCCACGAAAGCGAAGATACAAAAATCCACCGACAATCCAAACTGCTGACTTTGCAACAGCAAAGTCGAAACTGTTTCACATTTAATACGTGAATGCAGCAAAATTGCACAAATGAGTACAAAGTTAGACATGACCAAGGTGCTAAATTAATCCACTGGTCATTAGGTAAAAAAGTACGACTTACCTGTATCTGAAAAGTCGTGGGAGCACAAAGTGGAAAAAGTTAACTGAAAATGAGAAGGTGGGACTTTCGAATACAGACGGATCATCATTTGGAACACAACACGCCAGATATCACGGTTGTCGAAAACCAAAACGTACAATTGATTGACATCGCGGTACCAGGAGATGCCAGAGTCGAAGAAAAAGAACTGGGGAAAAATCACGGAATACCACCACCTGGCCATCGAAACTATGCCATTATGGATGAAACATGTGACAGTGATGCCCGTTGTCATCGGGGCATTTGGCACCATGTCCAAGAATTTTATAAAACACATCAACAAATTGTAGCTTCCTGCAATAACATCAGCGGATCTGCAAAAAACTGCGCTACTCGGAACATCGTATATTTTAAGAAGGTCCTTGGTTGATACCTAGGACGTTGGCAGCAAACCGTATCAACCATTAGCACCCATCAGTGGTACTTGTGATGCATTTTTGAATGTTCACTTGGCTGAGTTTCATCTTTAATGAATAAAAGAAATAATAATAATTAGCCCTTCTTTGATTTAAGGAAAGGAGAGGGCTGCAAAATGTGACAAGGGAAATATAGATGGGACATGAAACCCATCTCTGTGTGTGTGTGTGTGTGTGTGTTGTGTGTGTGTGTGTGTGTGTGTGTGTGTTAAAAGAATTGGTAAAGATGTCAATAGAATTGGAGAGAAATGTGGAGTCACATTCACCCTTTGGCATTGTTTTCCCCAACTCTTGGTGAGGCCACACTCAGAAAATACTGCATCCAGTTTTGGTCGCCAAGATGTAAAAAAGATGTTGAGACTTTAGAAAGAGTGCAAGAGAAGAGCAACAAAGACGATTAAAAGACTGAAGGCTAAAACATAGGAAGAACGGTTGCAGGAACAGGGTAGGTCTAGTTTAATGAAAAGAAGGACTAGGGGAGACATGATAACAGTGTTCCGATTTCTCAGGGGCTGCCCCAAAGAAGAAGGAGTCAAAATATTCTCCAAAACACCTGAAGGCAGGAGAAGAAGCAACAACAGGTAGAAATTAATCAAGGAGAGAGCAACCTAGAACTCAAGAGAAATTTCCTGACAGTGAGAACAATTCATCAGTGGATTCATCAGAAGTTGTGGATGCTCCAACACTGGAAGCTTTAAAGAAGATGTTGGATAACCATTTGTCTGAAATGAGATAGAGTTGGACTAGAAGACCTCCATGGTCCCTTCCCACTCTGTGATTCTGTTATTCTTTCAAACCCGCTTCCTCTACCCAGAGAAGCCAAAGCAAACAAAAGGTTTGAGCTGGAGGTTTTGTTGAGCACCCTGGCCAAATGTGCAGGGCAGAATAATTAGCATGTTAATTAGCAAGCTGGAATGTTTTCAAATCAGGTGCCAATCAGCATGTCAGGCTCAATGCGCCAGGTGCCTGGATCACAGGCAGCATTTGAAGAATGTCTACGGAGATCCTCAGTCATCAAGATCATATTGTCTTTAAAAAAAAGGTGGGGGAAAATTGAGGCCACTTGGAGGATTATCTGTGTCCTCAGGCTTACAATGAAGCCCCAGACAAACCTCCAAGGGGCCTCAAGGACTCTCAAAAGTAAAGGCAAAGGTTCCCCTCACATATATGTTCTAGTCGTTCCCGACTCTAGGGGGACGGTGCTCATCTCTGTTTCAAAGCCGAAGAGACAGCGCTGTCCGAAGACGTCTCCGTGGTCATGTGGCCGGCATGACTCAACACCGTAGGCGCACGGAATGCTGTTTCCTTCCCACCAAAGGTGGTTCCTATTTTTCTACTTGCATTTTTGACCTGCTTTCGAACTGCTAGGTTGGCAGAAGCTGGGACAAGTCAGGGGAGCTCACTCCGTTACACGGCGCTAGGGATTCAAACCGCCGACCTGAGCTCAGTGGTTAAGCTCAGCGTCTTAGCCCCTGACCCACCGCGTCAAGGACCCTCTAAAAGGATGCAAATGACCAGCTGTCTGCAAGGAGTAGAAATCCTTCCATTCCCCACTATCCAGTCACAGCAGAAGAAGCTTCTCCAATGACAAGCGAAACATCTTCAAAGGAAGTCCAGTTATGCCTCCTGAAAAAAAACACCTCGACGTGGATGACGGAGAATCTCGATAAGACACTTGAATCTTGGGCTGCGCAACTGCGCTAAAAAGCCTGTGCCAGGATTGGTCTCTTTTAGTCACACCTGAATGGACCCATGGAGTAGGGCATCTTTTCCTCTCGGGAAGGCCGCTAGTCCTCTGTCTTTTCCCTAGAAATTGCATTGATTTATCGTGGTTGTTATTAAGCTGCTTTTAAGGGCGAAACTCCTGAAATCGGCAGGCAGGAGAAACAAGAAAAAACAACCACCACCAACCAGCGCGAGGAAAAAAAAAGTAGAAATCCATTTAAAAGGTCACCTTTGAGAAATATTAGTTCGCCTGGGTTTCGGGGCTCAATAATAGACAGTGTTAAATACTTGGAAACACGCCCCTCGGTTTCTCCGAGCGATCTTGGTTTCCTTGTCATCTGTCAAATTCAAGGAAATCTTTCCTTTTTTTCTTTTTTTTTACCTTCTCGATCCTTCCTATTTTTTCTTCTTCTCCTCCTAGGAAAAAAAAGAAAGAAAGAAAAAAAAACCCCGAACTCATTAGTTTAAAATTCCCTAATGCAACATTCAACTCAAAGCGAGAAAATGATAACCTGTTTTTCTGTTCCAAAAAAAAAAATACACGCAGGTTTTTTTTTGGGGGGGGGGGGGGGTTGAAAGAAACCAGAGGGGACCGAATCTGGCAGGTTTCTTTGCAACTGGACGCCGTCATAAAAATCCCCCCCCCTGCTCTCCATCCCCCCCATCCCCCCACCTCCGACTTAGCCAGGATGATATTTGTAGGGTTGCTACCATATGTTCCTTTCCTTTTTAGCTGAGATTATGGCATCATTATTGCTGATAAAAGCTGTTTATTGCCTTGGCAAAAGCTACAGTTGCTTGGAGCAGTTCTGGAAACAGTGAAATGTGTGCCTGTGTGTGTGTGTGTGTTTGTGTGTGTGTGTGTGTTTTTACCAGATGCTGGAATCCTGGGCCTTTTGTTAGCTTGTGTATGTGTGCGCGCGTGAATTTTGCTCTTTGTCTGGTTGCCTGTTCCTTCAGCTTGACAGTCGTAAATTGATGCTTTTCTTTTCTTTTCTTTTAAGGGCGTGTGTTTAAATACACTTTTATTTTTAGACGGTTAATTCCGGGCTCTATTATACCCTTAGAAAGCTGCTTACGAGATGAAGGGTTTGGCTGCACTGTTGTTAGATTTCCAGCGGATGCTTTCCTCGCAAGCGTGGCACGTTAATGAGGGTGGTGGGTGCTCTTCGGTTGCCCTTGATCGATCGGCCGCGTGCCAGGGAGGTGGTCTTACCCTGCGGCGGTAGCTGTCAGGTGGTGGGGGCCGTAGATCCCACCCCATCAAAATACTTGAGCGTCTGGGGCTTCGCTGGGCCAGAAACAGGTGACTGGTTCTCTTGCTCTCCACCCAGCTTTTGAAAACATCTTGCAACAACTGTAGAAAACTACTGTGCTTTTTCAGTTGCTTGGGGCGAAGTGGATAATGTAGATATATTTGTGCAAAACAGAGGCGTGGGCGGAGACCAGACCAGAGCCCAGAGCTCCTATTGAAGGTTTGCTTATGGAAATTTGGACCAAGGCAGTCTGTTTATCATTGGAAGCATTCAGGAAGAACTACTACTAAGATACCACGAATCAGGTTGGCGCGGTGGTTAAGGCACCCTGCTGGGAGACCGCGAGTTCTAGCCCCGCTTTGGGCGCAAAAGGAGCTCGGTGACTTTGAGTTTGTCCCTTCTCTCAACCCAAGGAAGAAAGAACGGACAAGCCGTTTCTGAGAAATATTGCCCAGACGAGCTCAGGGACAGAAGTTGCCAGAAGTCAACGTGAAACAGAATCTTATTATTATTAGAAGCTCACTCCTACTGCTTCTAAACAGGCGCCACTTATGACAGAGGGTTACCCAGTGACAGGATGAGCCCTGCTAGATTCAGGGACTGTAGTCCTCGACTTGCAATGGTTCACTTAGTGACTGTTTGCAGTTACAATGGCACTGAAAAGGGTGACTTATGACTATTTTCCACAGTGATGACCTTTGCAGCCTCCCCATGGCCATGAGATCAAAATTCAGACGCTTGGCAAGTGGAGTCTTGGACGATGATGATGTTACCTAGTTTGGTAATGAAATGCCTGCAAGAACACTACCAAACTCAGAGAACACCAAGAACCCCACACTTCTTTCCTCCTCCTCCTCCTCCTCCTCCTCCTCCTCCTCCTCCTCCTCCTCCTCCTCCTCCTCCTCCCCTCCTCCTTCCAAACTCCACTCCCTTCTAGTACTGATGATATTATCTAGTTGGGTCATGAAACATCTGCAAGAAAACCACCAAACTCAGAGAGCCCCAAGGACCCCACAGTTCTCCTCCTCCTCCTCCTCTTCCTCTACAAAGACTATTTGTAATCTATTTGTAACATGTCATCAGTTCTCGGTTGTTCCCCAGGTGCTAGAATTTCTCTTCTGGATAAGGAGAGGAAATGATTTTATTTTACTTGGAGAGATAGATAGGTCAGGAACCAAACGAGGGCAGTAAAACATAATAGAAAGCTTTCTGAATGAAACTTTATTTTATTTTGCTTGCATTTTTGTTGGGGGGGAAAAAGAACCTGTTGTTGTTGTTCTCTCTCTCTCTCTTTCTCTCTCTCTCTCTCTCCCTCCCTCCCTCCCTTCCTCCCTCCCTCTCTCTCTCTCTCTCTCATTCTCTTCCCCCACCCCCTTTGTATCCTGGGAAATCAGACTGATCAATAGTTCCCATTTCAGTACAACTGCAGCCAGCATTACAACTGTATAAAATTTACTATATTGTCCGCTGTAAATTTTAATTGGAAAAGCTGTAGAGCTTTTGCTTCTCTATCTTTTGCGGGTTTAAATCTCTTTGATTTAAAGGCGCTGGAGCTGGGGAGGGGGGGAGCAAACGGGGAAGAAACGTTAAAAAAAAAAAGAAGGAAGGGAGGGCCTAGGAAGAGGAAATCAAACAAATTTACAGCACATCATATTGTGTCATACAATATGACACCATCACATAAACAGCCCCAAAATACAGCCCTGTGTGGGGGAGGGGAAAGGAGAAGGCTTGTAAAAAGAGGAGGGGGGGGGAGAGACAAGATGCCGAGGAAGCTAAGCGGTGACACTTGCACGTGTTTGCAGGAAAGGCCTTTGCAAATCAGCAGACTATAAAAAAGACGGGATTAAAATTTGAATTTGCTGATTTTTCAGGAAACTTGGTAGGAAAGGGATTGTTTTCTTTAAGCAGCTTTCCAGGGTTGTCCAAATAAAAGGGGGAAGGGAAGGGAAGATGAAAGGAGAAGAGAAGGAAAGATGAAAGGGGAAGAGAAGGGAAGGAAATTAATAGATGAGGAGGGGAAGGGAAGGAAGGAAAGGAAGGAAAAGAAAGGAAGGGAAGGAAATTAATGGATGAGGAGGGGAAGGGAAGGAAGGAAAGGAAGGAAAAGAAAGGAAGGGAAGGGAAGATGAAAGGGGAAAGGAAGCGAAGGAAAGGAAATTAATAGATGAGGAAGGGAAGGGAGAGAAGGAAAAGAAAGGAAGAAAGGAAGGGAAGGAAATTAATGGATGAGGAAGGGAAGGAAAGGAAAGAAAGGAAGGGAAGGAAAGATGAAAGGGGAAAGGAAGCAAAGGAAAGGAAATTAATAGAAGAGGAAGGGAAGGGAGAGAAGGAAAGGAAGGAAAAGAAAGAAGGAAGGGAAAGAAAGAAAATTAATGGATGAGGAAGGGGAGAGAAGGAAAAGAAAGGAAAGGAAGGTAGAGAAGAAAAGGAAATTAATGGATGAGGGAAGGAAAGGGAGAGAAGGAAAAGAGATAGATAGATAGATAGATAGATAGATAGATAGATAGATAGATAGATAGATAGATAGATAGATGATTTATAGATATAGATATATAAATATTATATGTATATATGGGAGAGAAACAAAACCAGGAAGAGAATATTCTCATCCTGGTTTTGTTTCTCTGCCAAATCAGGCGTGCAAAGACCCCCACATTGCTGCTCTCTATTCCAGTTTGGGTCCCAACTTGTGTGAGCCCATAATTAACATAATTAACATGCATAATCCAAGCGGGAGCCCCCCCCCTCTTGGAAAGGCTGCCTCCCCCCCCCCAGCTGCATTTGCACGGAGGAAAAAGGGGGAAAGCTGGCGAGGGGGGCGGGTGTCTCAAGCCGTCGCATAGCAGGGATAATTTTTTGCTTGGATTGACAACTGCAAGACAATCCCGTCCTGGTGCATATAAACACACACACACACACACACACACACACACACACACACACACACACACACAAACCTAAAGCCCCATTTGGCAGAATTAATCGTTGACAAACTGCTCTTAAGCTGTAACATTGTTTCTGTCAGTTGCTCCGTTTTGATGTCACTGTTAGACATAATAAATCAATAGTGTCAGAATTTAGTAATGTTTATAGCTAGCAAGGTTTATTATTTCATAGGACTGTCATGTACCAATACTGGTTATCGAAGCTGTCTCTAAATTACCCGGGGCAGCGCGCCTTGCTTTGAATAACGCAAAGCGCGGGTGAAGCGGACCGGTACACAACTGGTACACCAAACCCACCCCTGCTGACTACCAATCAGGGTGCATTTCTTGCACAGGGACGGGGGAGCTCGGGGGTGGGGCCCAGAGAGGGCATAAAGCCGGGCTTCTCTCAGCATCTCTTTCCTTCTCCCCGCCCCCCCGCCGCCAGCATCTCAAACTGTGTCGCCCACAGGTGGGTTTTGCTGACGGTTTTGCTACCCATTTGCAACCCGTGTGCATGCGACCCATGAATTCCACTACCAGTTCAGCCGAAGCCGACCGAAGCAGGAGCAGCCCACCTTTGATGTGGTCCTGTCCACCATTAAACCATCTTTCCAAGCAGCCTCCATATTTCCATTGTCTTTTTCTCCACTTGGAATGGAACCCTTCCTTCCTTCCTTCTTTCTTTCTTTCTTTCTTTC
>NW_028261382.1:34211313-34271313 GCF_051295495.1 Thamnophis sirtalis
CCGCGTGGCTTATTTACCCTAATCTGGGGCCAATTTAGCTTTGGCCAGTTATTTGACTAGATTTTTGTATACAGAGGTATCGATCAGTGGAACGGCTTGGCTCCAGAAGTTGCAACAAACACGCTTTTCTTGCTTTCCTACCCACCGTCTGCAAACAGGTGGGGGCACAAAATCGGCCCCACAACCGAAAACACCGTTGTGGTTTCATCCATGGTGATTTTCTCAATTACTACAGTTGTTGTTTTTCTCTCTCTCCCCCCCCCACACATCCCACCCACCCCCCTTCCCCAACCTTTTATAATACAGATTACATTGCTAGGGGCGATACATATTTAATCAGATTCTCAGCGCATCCTTATTGCGTGCTTTGAAGCTACCCAAGCATTAAAAAAAACCTGTAAACTGCATCCCTCTCTTTCTCTCTCTTTCCCTCTCCCTAAGCACGCCCCCCCGCCCCCTCAAGATCAGGTAGGAAACAGTCGGGAGATATTTGGGGTGGAGGGCGGAGAGGAAGAAGAGGGGAGGGAAGAGCTAATTGATATCTTCAGAAGGCGAGCCTGTTCGACAAGACGATTTGAAACGTTGCAGAGTTGCCAGAAGGGCCATTAACATAAATGTTTAACTCAGACACGCGCGAACTTATGTACCAAAATGAAAATGTTTCATGCATTAATTTGCCGCAGAAGGTGCTAACATAACAATTAGATCGGCATTCTGCCGGCTAACATTTGAATTTCCTGGAGCATCCTTTCTCCTTTCTGATCGAGGCTGACGATGGAGGGAGGGTCCCTGTCTCTTCCCACACACCCCCATACCCCGACCGAGCCAAACTGAGCTTATTCTTTTGTTAAATTGAATTTGCACCGGTTTTGAAACCCGAGGATGTCGTTTCCTTCTTTATCTTCCAGTTCCCATCTAAAATCGTCTAAAGCTGGTGTAATGGGATGTGGGAATGACCTTGGAGGACAGAGGAAGAGCTACAGCCAGGGGGAAACAGTGAGATAAGAGCGGAGGTGGTAGTGTACTGGTTCAGACGGGTAGCGGAAATCGCGGGTAGCTCCGCCCACCCACGCCTGGCTCTATTGCATCCCATTTAGGCCCCTTTTTAGCCAAAAGGCATGCATGGAAGGATCTGCGCATGCACGGAGGTGGCACATGCGAGCGAACCGAGCCCACATTTGCAAACCGGTAGGGAAGGTAAATATATATCACCTCTGGATAAGAGACAACTGAGCCCTCAGCAAGAAGATGAGCATGGTAAATATCCCAGAAGACACCTTCCCTAGTGTTGGAGGCCGTACAGTCAACAGGAGAGAAACATCAGGTGGGTAAGATTAGGCCCACGCATGAAGGTGTCATTAAACTGATCTATTGCGAAAAGCAAGGGAATCTTCACGGGAATCTTCTCAACTAAGAGTCAGCACTTGCTTGGAGTGAGATTAGAGTCAAACGGAATTCGAGGGAGACTGGGCTTAGTCTGCTTGTGACTACGTACGGATTCTACACTGATTCCTCTTTGGACGCCACCTCCCGGTTCTGCCACTCTTCTCCTTTGTAATTTCCAAACATGCAAAATTTTGTAACCTTACAAGAATTAGTAGAATTAGCTCACCTTGGTGTGCTTGGCTACCTTGCAAAGCGGACCTATGGAGAGAAGAAAGGGGATAGATGGAGGTCAGGCAGGAACTGTGGGTGCTTGGATGAAACATGGGCATAAGAATAATAAAAGAGGATGTCACCTCGTTTGGGTAATGAGACGTCTGTAAGAAAACAACCAAGCTCAGAAAGTACCAAGGGCCTTCAACATTTCAACCCCGAGCTTCTCTCAGTTTATTATTACTACTGATGCACAAGAATCTAGGCAACCAGCAATCAAAGCTAAATTAGCACTAGATAAGGGTCAGCAAATCTGGCAAATCTAGATAGCATTCTAAAAAGCAGAGACATCACCCTGCCAACACAAGTGTGTATAGTCAAGGCTGTGGTTTTCCCAGTTGCAATGGATGGCTGTGAAGGTTGGACCATAAGGAAGGCTGAGCACTGAATAATGGAGGCCTTTGAACTCTGGTGCTGGAGAAGACTCCTGCATTGAGTCCCTTGGACTGCAAGGCCATCCAACCGGTCAGTTCTAGAGGAGATCAACCCTGACTGCTCTTTAGAAGGCCAGATCCTGAAGAGGAAACTCAAGTACTTTGGCCACCTAATGAGAAGGAAGAAGGACTCCCTGGAGAAGAGCCTGGGAACGATGAAGGGCAAAATAAGAAGAAGGGGATGACAGAGAATTAGATGGCTGGATGGAGTCACTGAAGTTGTCGGCGTGAACCTAAATGAACTCCAGAAGATGGTAGAGGACAGGAAGGCCTGGAGGAACGTTGTCCATGGGGTCGCAATGGGTCGGACATGACTTCGCAACCAACAACAACAACAAATCAGCAATGTGAAGCAGATACAGTCAGCCAATGTTTGTGTACGTGAAGCTAACTAGAGAATGGAGAAAGTCTTGAAGAGAGAGGGATATATGGGTAGTTCTTGCTTGCAACAGTTCATTTAGTGACTGTTAGGAGGAGGAGGAGGAGGAGGAGGAGGAGGAGGAGGAGGAGGAGAAGAAGAAGAAGAAGAAGAAGAAGAAGAAGAAGAAGAAGAAGAAGAAGAAGAAGAAGAAGAAGAAGAAGAAGAAGAAGAAGGAGTCAACAATATACAAAGAGACTGGACTTAGTATTTTGCAGTGACACAATGATTCCAAACTAATGACACATTTAACTCCGCCTTCCAGCTTTCCTCCTTACACATTCCTTCAAACAGCACGGACACTGCCTATCCTAAACTTGAACCCCGGCCCTGAGGAGCATTTAAAAAAAACAAAAGATCAGTTGGAAGGATCAAACTGGCATTTTATAGTAGTAATAAAAAACAAACAATAAACGAGAGCAAGTTGCAGACTGGAAAGCCTTCTTGGTAGCCGGTCTACCTGCGAAAGGGGCTGTCGCGTTTCGAAGAGTTATCGCTGTTTTTGCAAGAGAAGCTCCCAAATTTGCTTCGGGGAAGCTGAGTGATAGATCTGCCTGCCTGCAGCCTTCCACTGTGTTTATACACGGTTTGTATGGCAGCTTTCATAAGACATTTACCCCATGATTTGCGATGAGCTTATGTGTGAATAATTAATGGCAATTAATCCTTAATTACAGTAATTAGGCAAGTCACAGGAAATTAAGCTGCAGCTGGAGAAGACCATGCCTGCGAAGAGAAGATCGGGGGGCTGAACCTGACAGCGGGTGCCACTCACTGACAGCGTTTCTCGGATGAGCTGCGTTGGGTGCCCTCCGTGGATGGGGCCTGAGCACCCAGCTCGGAAGGACCGAATCTGCAGAGGGTATCTTTGTCCCTTTCATTTCTTTAATCCCGGATGGTTTTTACATTTCCTTTCCTCTCCCCCCCCCCAAAAAAAACCCTCCTCCTTTTTTTCCCCTTCTTTTTTTTTTTTTAGTTCAAGTGCCAAAATATTTGGCTGCATATGGCCGTCATCTCGGTTTATTGGGTGCCATAATTCAGAAAGGGCGTAATTGTTCTTGGCTGGGCTAGAAACCACTTTTGGGGAGGGGGGGAGTTGGAGGCAGAGAGGGAAAAGCCCTTGAAAGCTTTGTGGTGTATTTGAAACCGATGGTGGTAGACGTGGTCGGATACCTTGTTCGTCTGGGTTTTTGTTTATAAAAAGACACAGGGAGACTTTGGCACTTTTCATTCTACTCTATTTAAAACCTCTTTAATCATTCCTTCCTTCCTTTCCTTCCTTCCTTTCCTTCCTTCCTTTCCTTCCTTCCTTTCCTTCCTTCCTTCCCTCCCTTCTTTCCTTCCTTCCTCTTTCTTTCTTTCTCTCCTTCCTCCCTCCCTCCCTCTTTCTTTCTCTCCTTCCTTCCCTCCCTCCCTTTTTCTTTCTTTCCTTCTTTCTTTCCTTCCTTTCTCTCTATTTCTTTTTCTTTCTTTCTTTTTCCTGCCTCCCTCCCTCCCGCTTCCTTCCTTTTCTTCCTTCCTTTCCTTCCTTCCCTTCTTTCCTTCCTTCCTTCCTCTTTCTTTCTTTCTCGCCTTCCTCCCTCCCTCTTTCTTTCTTTCTCTCCTTCCTTCCCTCTCTCCCTTTTCCTTTCTTTCCTTCTTTCTTTTCTTTCTTTCTCTCTATTTCTTTTTCTTTCTTTCTCTTTCCTGCCTCCCTCCCTCCCCCTTCCTTCCTTCCTTTTTTCTTTCTCTCCTTTCCTCCCTTCCTCTTTTTCTCTTTCCTTTTTTCCTTTCTTTTTCTTTCTTTCTTTTTCTTTCTTTCTCTCTTTCTGGCCTTCCTTTTTCTTTCTTTATTTCTTCCTCTTTATTTCTTCCTCTTTCTTTCTCGCTCTCTTTACTTCCCTCCCACTTTCTCTCTCTCTCTTTCTTTCTCTCCTCCCTCCCTCCCTCCCTCCCTCCCTCCCTCTCTCCCTTCAGGTAAACATGGTAGAATGATTTTTTATAAAGCTGATTGACTCTTTCATTAAACTTAAAGCTTTTTCACAATAGACCCCTTTGAGAGTTGTTATTGTTGTTCAACTGAAAAACGGTATATAGATATTTTAAACAAACTTAAAAGAAACACGTAGTGGCAACTCTTGGAAGAAACCAACAAGACAAAGCAAAGGGGCAACTGTCTCACTTAGAAGCAGAGGTTGTGGGCTCAATTGCGGTCATAAGGCGAGGACTAAGGCCGTTGTTTTCCCAGACCCCCCCCCCCCAAAATACTACACAGTCTGATGAGTTTCACAAATCAGCTCGTTTTCCAGGGCTGATGCCAAGTGGAACCTGGCACCAGAGCCCACGCTGAAGAGAGCAATATTGTTATTAGCGAGGCCTACAGCTAAGCCTTCAGGAATTGGCTCATATCAAGGGGGGGGGGGGAGGCTGGCACCGCTTCCCTAAATTACAGGTTTCCCGTCATTTTCCCAACGATTTGGCAGGGTCTGAAACCCAAACTTTGATTCAGCTCCATGCACTGTGCAAACAAATGATGTGCTGGAGTGTGTGTGTTTGTGTGTGTGTGTGTGTGTGTGTGTAAAGGTTCCCCTCGGAGATATGTCCCAGACATTCCTGACTCTAGGGGGCGGTGCTCACCTCCCTTTCAAAGCCGAAGAGCCAGCGCTGTCCAAAGACGTCTCCGTGGTCATGTGGCCGGTCTGACTAAACGCCGAAGGCGCACAGAACGCTGTTCCCTTCCCATCAAAGGTGGTGCCTATTTTTCTACTTGCATTTTTTACCTGCTTTCGAACTGCTAGGTTGGCAGAAGCCGGGAAAAGTCACGGGGGCTCCCTCTGTTACGCGGCACTCGGGATTCGAACCGCCGAACTGCGCTGACGCTCAAGCTCAGCGTCTTAGCCCCTGAGCCACTGCTGTTTTATATGTGTGTGTGTGTATTATGCATAGGCCCATGGTTTTCCTTCAGGAACAGCGGGGCATGAAGAACGCGGCGGAGCAGACACGGAGAGATGGGTAGGGGGATCGGAAGGAAATTCAACCTTTGCAACGGTGACACGGAAACAGCCCCTTGTGGGAAACCTCAAGATCGCCTAGACTTTTTTTTTTTTTAGCCCACAGTCCTCCAGGGTTAGCCAACTTCAGAAAAATGGACCCTGCGAGTTTTAATTGCGACGGTCTCGAATCCCGAAGTCGCAAAAACGAGAAAGGGGGAAACTTTCCTTTTTGACTTGGTACCCACATCCAACGTGCTTTCTCTTGGTATTGTTCTGCCGTTTTTATTTCTTTTCCTCTACAGAGCATCTGTGCGCACATACATGTTTTTGTGTGTGTGTGTGTGTGTGTGTGTGTGTGTGCACGTGCGATGGCTCAGTGATGAAAGATGCTTTGGTTGTCAAGCTGACAGCCTGGGTTCAAGTCCCGAGTACTGCGCGACGGGACGAGCTTCCGTTCCTTGCTCCAACTCCTGCCAATCTCGAAGTTCGAAAGCATGCAAATGCGAGTAGATGAATAGGTACCACATTGGTGGGATGGTCACAGCGTTTGTGTGCCTTTGGCGAATAGCCATGCTGGACACATGACCACAAAATATATCTTCGGACAGCGATGGCCAAAAACCAGAGATGAGCACCGTCCTCTAAGAGTCAGACACGACTGGACAGGGAAACGTTCCCTCCTGAAGAGCATTCAGGAGATTTGTCCACGTGCCTCTGTCTCTGTCTCTCTCTCTCTCCTTAAATTTTAGTGGAGATTGCTCATCCTTTTAAAGCATTTCTGGAGCCTAATGGTGATGTCATGCTTGCCCTACTCAGCAAGTAAGTGTGGTTGATGAGATCTGAGTGGAAATCTCTTTTTGATTATCGAGCTATTTGCAGGTCTTGGGTTAGCTGATCTCTTTCCAAAATGATCAACTTCAGCGTTATTTGCGAGGATTGAGCCAGAGAAGAAATTAGATGCTTTGCGGAATATCCTTGTGGGGGAAGCAAGAAGGAGATATTTTCTACTTGTATAGTCTAGCGATAGATAGATAGATAGATAGATAGATAGATAGATAGATAGATAGATAGATAGATAGATGATAGATATATAGATGATAGATAGATAGAGATACAGATAGATAGAGATACAGATAGATAGATAGATAGATAGATAGATAGATAGATAGATAGATAGATAGATAGATAGATAGATAGATAGATAGATAGATAGATAGATCGATCGATCAATGGATGGATGGATGGATGGATGGATGGATGGATGGATGGATAGATAGATAGATAGATAATTAGAGATTAAGGTCTTGAAATACATTAGCCACACAATCCTTTAGATCTACTAGTTATTCAAAATAGGAAAGGAAGCTGCGTTGGATGTGCTCGCTGCTTTGAATTATTTGAAAAATAATCAAGACGTGATGCAAATAGATAAGTAGAAACGTGAGTTATCCACACCCACGTAAATGCATACTCTTTCCCCCCTTTTTGCTCTTTACACTTGTAGATATGTGCTTGTATCAGCATAGTTTCTGTCCCTGTTTTCTTGAAATTGTAATAATAAACCATAAAAGGAAGACAAGGAGCAAGAATCTGAAAGCACGCTAGACTATCCATAAGTATCAGAGTCGCTTGGGATGAGATGGGCAGAATAATCAGTTCATAAATAAAATAAATAAATGCATAAATAAAATCGCATTCTGTAGAAGCCATACTAGGCTTGGTATTAGTATAGGAACTAATATCATCCATGTGAATGTATTTGCATACAAACTCATGTATGTCTTTGGCATAAGGTCCTCATGTGCGAAGCCCACCTTCTAAAGAATTTTGCCGGGTTCTTGGTACCCTCTGAAGAAACGTGGTAGCTCAGTGGACACGATGCTGAGTTTGTCGATCCAAAAGGTCGGCGGTTTGGCGGTTCGAATCCCTAGGATGTCCTCTACCATCCTCTGGAGTCCATTTAAACTCACACCGGCTGCTTCGGTGACTCCATCCAGCCACCTCCTTCTCTGCTGTCCCCTTCTTCTTCTTTTGCCCTCCATCGTTCCCAGCATTGGGCTCTTCTCCAGGGAGTCCTTCTTCCTTCTCATCAGGTGGCCAAAGTCTTTGAGTTTCCTCTTCAGGATCTGGCCTTCTAAAGAGCAGTCAGGGTTGATCTCCTCTAGGACTGACCGGTTGGATGGCCTTGCAGTCCAAGGGACTCAATGCAGGAGTCTTCTCCAGCACCAGAGTTCAAAGGCCTCCATTCTTTGGCGCTCAGCCTTCCTTATGGTTCAACCTTCACAGCTGTCCATTGCAACTGGGAAAACCACAGCCTTGACTACACACACTTCTGTCAGCAGGGTGATGTCTCTGCTTTTTAGTATACCAAAAAGGAAGGGCTTGACAAGGTCTTAAGGTCAGAGGAGGCGAGAAGATAACAGCCCTGGAATTTGCAGTTAAGTCCCAAGCGTTAAGAAACGGCCGTTTTGGGTCAGCATCTCAGTTGGCTTGTCAAGAACCTGGCTCTTCCTTCTGGGTTTAAACATTTGGAGGCCGAGAGAGTTAACGTGACCCCCTTTTGCAGGCCGACATTTCCAAAGATGGGCGTGCTAAAATGTGGCTTGGAAATCAATGTTTAATTTACTGGCATGGATGGATGATTTTGGTTGAGAGCAGAAAGGGTGGGAAAAAGGGAAAGAGACATTTGGATGTGCCACTGAGGGTTGGTCCCCCCCTCCCCCCCTCCCGAGAAAACGCTATCTTAATAACAGCCTTGATTTTATAAATGATTTCGAAGCCCCTCGTCCCCTCCCTCTCACCTCCTTCCTCTGAAATCGCCAATCCATTCATTTTAATATGTAGAATTGGTTTGCTAGCAGGGCGACAGTTTAAACAGACTTCCCACTGCGACAGAAGTGCCACCATATTGCTTCCCATTACTCGCTAAGGTGGCTGTTTAGGAGGAGAGGGGGGGAAAATCCTCCTCTCCGGATACATTTAAAGGACTGTAATTTATTTAGGATAATGAAGATTTATCGCCCGTTCGGGCAGCCTGAGAGGTGGCTTTTAGGCCGAGCAGAATGTGCATGGTTTTTGGAGGGGGGGCTTAGCTAGAAAAGGGTTTGACAACGTCTTAACGTCAGAGAAGGCGAGGAGAAACTCCTGCTAGCCATTACTCAGAGGTTAGGGGAAAGGGTAGTTAGGTTTTTGGTGCTAGGCCTCCCATCCAGAGAGATTCTGGGTCTGGATGATCCTTTGAGCATCCTTTAGTGGTCTTTATTATCTATTTTAAGCAGTTGTTGCCTCTTTGCATTGGATTTTAAATCAGAAGTTGCCAGTTTGAAAAACAGAAAAGGAAGATCCGTTCGCAGTGGCAAAGTTTGAATCCTGAAACCTCTCAAAAGGGGGGGTGGCAGCAGCTTTCCATCTACATTTTTATCCCAGCCCCTTCTCTCTCTCTCTCTCTCTCTCTCTGTGTCTGTCTTTTATTCTGTCTTTCCCCCCAATAAACACTCCACGGGCGCCATAAATATTGTCCTGTTTTCACTTTTAATACCCTTCTCCATTCTCCTTTAGTTTCTCGCAGGCTGCAACTTAGCTGGCGCATTTAATGCCCGGTTTATAAATCTTAAAGCAGAAGGAAATTGAACGGTTGCAGGATATTTTCCCCCCCCCCCTCTTCTCTCTCTCTCTCTCTCTTTTATCAGGTTTTTTTTTTATCTTCTGGCTGGAAATGCCGTGTGCGCTCAAAACATTTCTAATTTCCCCTTATTTGAAGGTTCAAACCGTTTCAAATTACTGCCTCTGGATTGTTCCTGACATGTAGAATGGTAAATTTGATCCGAGGGAAACGCAGGAATGCATTGTGTGTTCCTTTTTTTCAAACAAGGGAATTCAGTAGGTAAATTACACTCATTTACTTGGGACTGTAATTTAGTTCACTGCCTTTAGGCAAATGCGAAGAGAAGGACAGAAGAGAGCAAAATAGCTCAGAACTGGGGTTTTTTCCCCCCCTCCCTTTCCCTTCCCAACGGAATAGAGAATTTTGTGCTAGGAACAAGGAGAATTAAAGGGAACAAGGAGAATTAGAGGCTTCCGTTTCACCAGCAAGTTTCTTTTATCATCCCCTTTGCATTTTATTTTTTTTTATTTTTTTTAAAGAAAACCATCTTTCTCCATTTCCAGACTTCCAAACTGATTAACTCGGCTGTAGTTTAAAATCTTCCAAAAAAATGCCCTTTGAAGCTGGGGTGTGTAGTTTTTAAGGGTTTCGTTCGCTTCCACATCTGATAGTCATTTTGATTTTATGGGGGGGGGGGAGTGCAGCTTTTTTAGCGCCCCCCCTCACTTCATTAAATAAATCAAAATGTTTTAGAAGTATTTGTGAAAAAGGAAGCTCAGGTTACAGCCTTAATTTTGCAGGCTTGTTTGTTTCAGTGAAGGATATTTTCCTAGATAGATGATAGATAGATAGATAGATAGATAGATAGATAGATAGATAGATAGATAGATAGATAGATAGATATAGATGGATGATTGAAAGATAGATAGATATTGATAGATAGATGGATAGATACATAGATAGATAAATAGATAGATAGATATGATAGATATAGATGGATGAATGGATAGATGGATGGATGATAGATAGATAGATAGATAGATAGAGAGAGAGAGAGAAGATAGAAAGAAAGAAAGAAAGAAAGAAAGAAAGAAAGAAAGAAAGAAAGAAAGAATACGTTTTTTTCCCTTAAATCACTCTTGTACTTGAAAGAAATTTTGGGTTTTATTTTACGTTAGCCATCTCTAAGCCTTCCTGAAAATAATTATCTGCCTAAATTTTTTTTTAGTCCAATGCTTCTACAGATGGCTTTTAAATTTGGCTTATATTTTCTCTGGCGTCCCTTCAGTCCATTTCTTTATCTGTATCCTATATTTCAAAGAATCGAGGTTTTATTTTGCAGGAGGGGAAAAAATGGGATATTTATACTCTTTTTTTTTTCCCCTGCAAAGAGAAGGCAACCTCCATCCTCAACCTCCCATTACTGGCAAAATGGAATTCCAAGCATTAATTCCATTTTTTAAAAAAATTTCTGCAGTGGCGAGAAAGTAATTTTTGTTGCTTTTCTTTGGTGTGTGGTTGTTTTGCAAACAACACTTCTGTTGTTTGGGCTTGGCAGCGGAAGAGTTGCTGGGTTTTTGCAATTCGCTTGCGCCTCCTGTAAACTCCCCGTCTTAATTGATGGCTACGGAAAGGTGCAAGCTAGGCTGATTGTTTGTTGGTATATAGCTTGTTAAATTGTAGTTGCCAATTTAAAATAAATGATGGCTTCTGGGTCAACTTTTTTTTTAAAGGGGTGTGTGAGGGAGGCTGGGGTTTCAGCCCAGCTGTTCAAGAACAGTGGTGGGTTTTTTGTTTTTTGTTTTCTAACTTTTATGCCGGGTGCGCTGTACAAGCCCTCTCCACTTATGCACCAAGGTCAGCCTGTTCGCGGGTTTTAATAGCAGCCTATCAAGAAGAAAATCAATGAGCCGCGTGTTTCGCACTCGTTTCACTGGGGGATTCTCTCTCTCTCTCTCTCCTTCCCTCTCCCTCTCCCTCCCTATATCTCTTTCTCTTTCTTTTTCTCTCTCTTTCTTTCTCTGTCTCTCTCTCTCTGTGTCTCTGTCTGTCTCTCTCTTTCTGTCTTTCTTTTACTCTCTTTCTTTCTCTTTCTCTGTCTGTCTGTCTGTCTTTCTGTCTCTCTCTCTCTGTCTCCCCTCTCCCTCACCCTCCCTATATCTCTTTCTCTGTCTTTTTCTCTCTTTCTTTCTTTCTCTTTCTCTGTCTGTCTGTCTGTCTGTCTGTCTCTCTCTCTTCCTCCCTATATCTCTTTCTCTGTCTTTCTTTTATCTCTTTCTCTCTTTCTCTTTCTCTGTTCTCTCTCTATGTGTCTGTTTTCATTCTCTTTCTGTCTTTCTTTTCTCTCTTTCTCTGTCTCTGTCTCTCTTTCTCTCTGTCTGTCTGTCTCTATCTCTCTGTCTATGTCTGTCTCTTTCTTTTTCTCTCTTTTTCTCTTTCTGTCTCTCTCTATCTCTTTCTCTCTGTCTTTCTTTTTATCTTTCTTTCTTTCTCTTCCTCTCTCTCTCCCTGTCTCTCTCTTTCTGTCTTCCCTTTTCTCTCTTTATTTTTCTGTCTCTCTTTCTCTCTGTCTCTTTCTCTCCCTCTGTCTTTCTTTTTCTCTCTTTTTCTTTCTCTCTCTGCCTCTCTTTCTCTGTCTGTCTGTTTCTTTCTCTTTCTCTCTCTTCCACCTCTTGTGATGTGTACTGATCCCAAGGTTGAAAGCAACAATATTAATACGCCCTGTTAGCATTGGCCCAACACTGGAAGTCTTTAAGAAGAAGTTGGATAGCCATTTGTCTGAAACAGTATAGCGTTTCCTGCCTAGTCAGAGGGTTGACTAGAGACCTCCAAGGTCCCTTCCAATTCTGCTATTGTATTGTATATACTGGCCCAGTATCTGATTGATTGATTTTAATATAAACGATGCTGCCCTTCCATGGTTAGACTTGAACACAGATCTTTTTAACTTTTATATTTGATTGCGTTCGACCCAACCTAGGGGAAGTGTTAATGTGGGTAGCCCTCGAGTTACGAGCCCAAAAGTTATGTTGTGGAGCGAAACCTTGGCGAAGTGAATTTGTTCCCATTTTACAACTTTTTCTTCCCACCATTGTGAAGTGCATCGTTGCACTTTGTCGAGTCGTGATGGGAATCTTGGCTTCCCCATTGATTTTGCTGGTCAGAAGGTAGCAAAATCTGAAAAAAACGGTCAGAAGTCCCGTTTCTTTTCAGTGCTGTCGTAACTTCGAGCGGCCACAGTTGTAAGTCAAGGGGGAAGGGAGGAAGGGGAGGGGTAAATTCGTGCCTTCTCCAAAAGCAACATTTTTTGAGGCTTGGATCACAGAAAGGCAGATCTTAAGTGAGATTAAAAAGAAAAGGGGGGAAAAACCCTTCTCTTTAATGCTGTATTGTTTACTGGGTGAAACCAAAGTTTAGAGACTGATTTTTTTCTTCCTCCCATTGTCTCTCTCTCTCTCTGTGTCGGAATCTGGTTCCTACAGTTTGGGCAGCTTTCTTATTATGGGATGGGGGAGAGCAAGAACGGTGGGGGTATCTATGTATAAAAAGCGAAGGAATATATTATGAATAATGCATATCGAGCGGCTCATAAATGTGAACCTGAATTTTTTTCTATAGTTGCGTTTTCAGTCACTTTCATGAAACGGTCTCCAACGCACACACACTCCTTCCTTCCTTCCTTCCTTCCTTCCTTCCTTTCCCTTCTTCTTTTTATTCCTTCTTCTTCTTTTTCTTCCTTCCCCCCTGCTGGCATTTTGGAGTGAGCCTCTGACAGGCTGATTTTTTTTCCCCCCTACCCCCTGTTGCGAAGCTGCTTTCTTTCTCTAGTTAATATTCCACTATACGTGTTATACCAAAGTAAACTGAAGAGATGGGGTGAAGACATTTGCATTAATTATGCAGTCGGGATGGTGGGGGGAGAGATGAGGGGGGGGGGGAGAAAGAGGCGGTGCAGCAGCGTGGCCGTGCTATGGCCAAGATGAAGTGGCAGATAAGGAACTCCTTGACGGAGCTGAGAAGAGAGAAGGGAGAGGAAGAGAAAGAGTGGGGGGGGGGAGAGAGAGGAAGGAGAAGAGAGAGGAGAGAGGAAGAGAGAGAAAGAGAGGGGAAGAGAGAGGACAGGGAGAGGGAGAGAAAGAGGAAACGAGAGGAGGGAGAGAGAAAAAGAGAGGGAGAGGGAGGAAGAGAGAGAGGGAGGAAGAGGGGGGGGAGAGAAAGAAGGACAGAGAGACAGAAGAAGAAAGAGAGAGGGGAGGAAGGGAGAGAGAGGAAGAAAGAGAGGGAGAGAGAGAGGTAGAAAGAGAGAGAGAGACAAAGAGAGAAACAGAGAGAGGCAGACAGGAACAGAAAGAGGGAGGGTGGGAGGGACACTGGGAAAGAGAGAGGAGAGAGAGAGGGAAGAAAGAGGAGGGGGATAGAGAGAAAGAGAGAGAGGGACAGAGACAGAAGGGGAAAGAACAAGGGGATGGGGAGAAAGAGACAGTTTGCCATGTTGTCGAGTTCTGGTCTGACATTGTTTTGTGCCTGGACACCAACAAGGGAAAAAGATTGTGGTGTTGAATCCATCACAACATACAGCAATCACAGCTTCTGTCCCAGCTTAGCTTGGTGCATCAGGATTTCCCCTAATGGAAACAGGGGTGGAGACAGGGACAGAAAGAGGGAGGAAACCTGAGGAAAGAGAGAGGGACGGAGAGGGAGAGAGAGACAGACAGAGAGAGAAGGAGAGAGAAAGAGAGAGGGAGGAGGAAGAGAGGGGGGGGAAGAGAAGAAGAGAGAGAGGGACAGAGACAGAAAGAGAAAGAGAGAAGGGGAGGAAGGGAGAGAGAGAAAGAGAGGGAGAGACAGAGAAATAGCCAAGTCAGTGTGGGGAGCCCGATTCGCTTAACGACCGGGTTACTCTCTGGACGACTGCAGTGGCTCACTTAACGACGGAGGCAAGGAAGGGCTTAAAACGGGGCAAAGCTCATTTTTATCGCTTAGCCACGGGAATTTTGGCCTCCATGGTGGTCGTAAGGCGAGGACTGCTTGGAATATGCTTCGAATACATTTTCAGATCTCTGGAGGGCGAGATGGAGCTGGAGAAGGGCCGTGCCTTGTGTCTTTTTTTTCACTCCGTCGATAGATTCCCACATCCATGTTTGCTGCAAAACAACGTTTCCCCCCCTTTACTTCTGTCTAATATCCCCTTTCCTTCCTGACAGTTTAATACATAATTACGAAATAGTATGCATTCCCCTTTGAGCAAGACGGGTGTGTGTGTGTGTGTGTGGTAGCGTGCAATGGCTCTGCCTCCCCTCGCTTGCTCCGACTTATGCAAATCGAACGCCTGAAGTTGTCACATCTAGCCAAAAAAAAAAAAAAAAAGGAGAGGGGGGAGGGAAATGTCATTTGGTGGCCAATTATTCAGAAGCAGCTAATCAGAGCGTTCTTACTTTAGTCTGATGGATTGGTGGCCTGTTGTGTGAACGCAAGAGAGCCACGGGCTCCATTCGTGGAGGCGAGAAAGTCTCTACCGCGTGTCGGTACCCTGCCTTTTATTATTTTTGCAAATACACTCAAGGCGGTTGAAACGTAACCCACACGCCTTCCTCTTGAGGTTTTCCCCCACAAGCACCGCCCTGTGAGGTGGGCTGGGCTGGGAGGGAGCGACTGGCCCAAAGTCACCTGCTGGGCTTTCAGGGCTAAGGTAGGACTAGAACTCCCAGGCTCCCGGTGATGGGCCCAAAGTCACCCAGCCAGTTTTCGTGCTTAAGGTAGGACTAGAACTCACTGTCTCCTGGGATTGGCCCAAAGTCACCTAGCCAACTTTCATGCTTTAAGGTAGACTAGAACTCTCCGTCTCCTAGTGATTGGCCAAAGTCACCCAGCTGGTTTCCATGCTTCAGGTAGGACTAGAACTCACTGTCTCCTGGGGAGTAAGGCCACAGGTGGAGGATGAATGGCCCCTCCCAAAGGGAATAAAAGAGGGGAGAAAGGGGAATGGAGTTTGCAGGAGTTCGCTTCATTGGTTCGTGACTCTCCGAGACTCCTTGCCAGGTTTGCAGATCTCGGCCTGGCAGCTCTCCAAGTCAGATAAGGTCTGTGACCGTAATCCTCCCTTGAAGACTTCGCTGGATGTGAATGAGCAGAATCCACGTCAATTAATAAAAGGGTTTTGTGTTGGGACCAGGAGTTGGCTTCAGGCTCTCAGGAAGCCTCGGTCAGAACAATGGACGGAATGGCATTTCAGTCGTTAAACAGGGAAGGACGAGAGACAGAAGGGAAGAACCGATGTGCAAATAATCTCGAGAGAACATACAGACTCCTTCCTTCATTCCCGTGTGCCTTAAACCTTGTTGCACGCTGCTGGTTTTCGGCAATAACCAATGCCGTCTCTTGCTCCCCTTGCCTAAATAGTCATAATAGTAGTAGTAGTAGTAATAATAATAACAACAATAACAACAACAATAACAACAATAATGCAACCCCGACACTGTCCTATGTTTTATTACAAACTAGGTGGCCTGGAGGAGAACGTGCGCACAGACGGCTTTTCCCCCTTTCAGCATAAAATATGCATTTGGGCTTCCTCACTTCATCTCCAATCTGTGTTATTTCCGTGTTACAAAATAAAAAATAAAAAAATAAAAATGCAGGACTGCCCGGAGTCCTTTTAATATTTAATTCAACAACTTTTTTAATCTGTCATTACGCCGTGATGAAGTAAGCATCAAGTGTCGCTGGAAAAGATTAAATTATACTTGGAAATAGGAATTGAAATGATTTAGAGAGCTTGGCCGGGAGTGGGGGGGGGCTGGGGCGGGCGTGGGGGGGGAGGAAGGAAAGACGTGTGAGGGTTTTGCTTTGTGCAAGCAATAATCCCGTTTTTTGGGGGGGGGGAAGGGGGCTCCGGGTGCCCATCGGAGTGACGGGCATCCTCGTGGGACATTCTTCCCTCTCCGCGGCTGCCCCATTCTTCGGCGCCGGCGGCTGCTGAGCACGGCTTTATTTAAATGGCAACCGGGTGCATTAATTAAGGGTGGCTTTTTAATCCCAGCTCCGGTTTGGGTTTTTTCTTTGCAAACCTCAGAAGCTGGCGGGCAGGGTTGGTGGTGCAGAGATCCCACCTGATCCACAGGCCTTGCGATCCTGCAGCGTGGACGGAAATTGCGATAATTAATAGCGTGCCCTCCGAAGAGGTGGCACTGTGGCCGCGTTTCTGCACCGGTGCTTACATCTGCGCAAGAGGAAAGGAGAGGTTCTCTGTGTATTAAGTGCCAACTTGAGGTGATTTAAGGTTTGGATTTCAGGTTTTCATTGGCCTCTGGATGCACACAGGGGCCCAGGCGTGCGTGTTCCCTTTCGGTTTGGTTTTTAGTTTTTCTCTTGTGGCCCTGAAAAAATGGGTAAAAGTCTGTTTTGTAGCTTTGTTTTTCAGGGCCTGGTCAAACTGGGCCTTGTTGATGCTTTCAAGATCTATCTATCATCTATCATCTATCTATCTATCTATCTATCTACCATCAATATCTACCTACCTACCTATATCATCTATTTATCGTTCAATCAATCTATCTAATCTATATCTACCTACCTACCTACCTACCTCTGTTTATCTATCTATCTATCTATCTATCTATCTATCTATCTATCTATCTATCTATCTATCTATCTATACCTACCTACCTACCTACCTACCTACCTCTATCGTCTCTCTAATCATTTATCTATCTATCAATCTATCGATCAATCTATTTCTACCTACCTACCTACCTACCTCTATCATCTATCATCTATCTCTATTATCTATCTATCTATCTATCTATCTATCTATCTATCTATCTATCTATCTATCTATGTATTTATCTATCTATCTATCTCTACCTACCTACCTACCTATCTACATACCTACCTCTATCATCTACCTCTATCATCTATCTATTAATCATCGATAGATCTCTATCATCTATATCAACCTTCCTACCTACCTCTATCATCTACCTCTGTCATCTACCTCTATTATTTCTTCTTCTTCTTCTTCTTCTTCTTCTTCTTCTTCTTCTTCTTCTTCTTCTTCTTCTTCTTCTTCTTCTTCTTCTTCTTCTTCTTCTTCTTCTTCTTCTTCCCCTCCCTCCCTCTCTCATCAAAATAGTTCCAATGAACAGCACTAATATCCTCTGCACTTTCCTTCAATAGTTTTTTTTGGGGGGGAGTGGGGGGGACAACCCATCAATAGTTTTGGGGAGATTCTTAGAACTTACAGAGTGGATTTGCATAAAATGGCAGCCTAGACTAAAAGGCAGTTGGGTAGTTGATCATTTTATTGTGAGAAGCCCAGCAGGTCATCTGAACCCACTCCCTCATAATCTGATTTATTCATCCCTCCTTAGTATTTTAAATAAAGACATCCATTGTTTGTTTTGCCAACCGGGGCTCAGCGTGACGCTCGAGGCCGGAGAGTTCATTCGGATGGCTCTATTGATGGGGGAAGAGACATGGGCTTCACCCTGTCAGATTTCTCCCCTGCAAGCCCAGAGTGGGGCCAATGAAAACAGGCACCCCGAGAATTCAGGGACTCCTGGTAAGCAATTATATTGCAGAAAAGCTAAGAAGCCGTTGTGGATGAATTCCAGTAAGGGCTGCATATTGAATGCCAATCTTATTTACAGTGAGTTCAGCATTTAAAACTCTGAGCAATACAGTGGATTTCACAGCCTTCCCTACCATAGACAAAGTCCAGTTCCCATCCCTCTCTCTTTTTCTCTCTTTCTCTCTTTCTCTCTTTCTCTCTCTCTCTCTTTCTTTCTCTTTCTCTCTTTTGTGTGTCTTTCTTTCTCTTTCTCTGTCATATGCTTTCTTTCTCTTTCTCTCTTTCCTTCTTTCTCTTCGTCTCTTTTTCTTTCTTTCTCTTTCTTTCTTCTCTTACTTTCTCCCTTTCTCTTTCTCTGTCTTTTTCTTTCTTTCTCATTCTTTCTTTCTCTTTCTGTCTCTTTCTCTTTTTTTCATTTTTTCTCTTGTTCTCTGTGTCTCTTTCTCTCACTCTCTCTTTCTCTCTCTGTCTCACTCTCTCTGTGTCTGTCTCTCTTTCTTTCTCGCTCTCTTTCTCTTTTGTGTGTCTCTTTCTTTTTCTTTCTCTGTCTTTTTCTTTCTCTCTTTCTTTCTCTTTGTCTTTTTCTTTCTTTCTCTTTCTTGTTCTTTTACTCTGTCTCTTTCTCTCACTCTCTCTTTCTCTCTCTCTTTCTCTTTTGTTTTTCTCTTTCTTTCTCTTTCTTTTTCTCTTTCTTTCATTTTTTCTCTTGTTCTCTGTGTCTCTTTCTCTCACTCTCTCTTTCTCTCTCTCTTTCTCTTTTGTTTTTCTCTTTCTTTCTCTTTCTTTTTCTCTTTCTTTCATTTTTTCTCTTGTTCTTTGTGTCTCTTTCTCTCACTCTCTCTCTCTTTCTCTTTCTGTCTTTTTCTTTCTTTCCCTTTTTCTTTCTTTCTTTCTTTCTCTTTCTCTTTCTTTCATTTTTTCTCTTTCTTGTTCTCTGTGTCTTTTTTCTCTCTCTCTCTTTCTCTCTCTCTCTCTCACTCTCTCTCTGTATCTCTTCCCCTCTTTCTCACTCTCTTCTTTCTCTGACAACAGTCAGATTTGATCTCTGCATGTACCTCTTCTGTCGGCATCACAACAAACTCACCTCTTCCTGCGCCAAGCACAATTCCTGCGAGACGAACTTCTTCCTTTCCCTTCCAACACTCCATTCCCATTCCAAATATAATCCTTCCTCCATCCGGGGTATCACGGCATCTGTTGCAAAAGAGCGAACAACCCGCTATTTTACCTGAACAAAGACACACAAAACACACACATACAAAGTGAGCCCATCAGCCTCTTTCAGAGATCACAAACTCTGCCTTCGCTTGTCTTTCCCCGCCAATTAATGGTGTAAGTTTAAATCTCCAGTACGAGGAATTTTGTTTTGGGTCTGCTGTTTTAAAATTCAAATCCCCCTCTCTTGTCAAGGTTCCTCCAACGTGTCTGTGGTTGGTTGATTTCTGTCTTCTGTTGTTGTTGTTGTTGTTGTTGTTTTTGCCCTCCCTAATGAGGTCTCTATTTGGATCCTGGTTTATCATCGTTGTTTGCTGGTGCAGGTGCCACCTCTAAAAACTCCACAGTGGTGTGTCAGAGAAGCAGGTGAGAGAGAGAGAGAGCAAGAGAGAAAGGGACACAGAAAGAAGAGAAAGAGAGAGGAAGAAGAGAAAGAGAGTGAAACAGACAGAGAAAGAAAGAGACATACAGAGAGAGCAAGAGAGAAAGAGAGAGAGAAAGAAGAGTAAGAGACAGAAAGAAAGAGAGACAGACAGACAGACAGAGACAGAGAAAGAGAGAGAAAGAGACAGAGAGTAAGAAAGAGAGAGAGACAGAGACATAGAAAAAAAGAAAGAAAGAGACAGAGAAAGAAAAAAAGAGAGAAAGGCACACACACTGACAGACAGAGACACAGAGAGACAGAAAGAGAAAGAAGAGAGAGAGAAAGAAGAGAAAGAGAGTGAAAGAGAAAGAAAGAGAAAGAGAGAGACATATAGAGAGAGACAGAGAGAAAGAGAGAGAAAGAAGAGTAAGAGACAGAAAGAAAGAGAGACAGACAGACAGAGAAAGAGAGACAGAGAAGAGAGAGACAGAGACATAGAAAAAAAAGAAAGAACAGAAAGAAAGAGACAGAGAAAGAAAAAAGAGAGAGAAAGACACACACACACACACAGACAGAGACACACAGAGAGACAGAAAGAGAAAGAAGAGAAAGAGAGAGAAAGACACACACACATACAGACAGAGGCACACAGAGAGACAGAAAGAGAAAGAAGAGAAAGAGAGAGAAAGACACACACATACAGACAGAGGCACACAGAGAGACAGAAAGAGAAAGAAGAGAAAAAGAGAGAAAGACACACACATACAGACAGAGACACACACAGAGAGAGAAAAGAAAGAGAAAGAAGAGAAAGAGAGAGAAAGAGAGAGAGACACACACAGAAAGAGACAGAGACAGAGAGAGAGAGAGAGACAGAAAGAAAGAAAGAGAGGGAGGGAGACAAAAAGAAAAAGAAAGAAAGAAAGAGACAGAGAGAAAGACACACATACAGACAGAGAAAGAGAGACACAGACAGAGAAAGAGACATAGAGAGAGACACAGAGAAAGACAGAGAGAGAGAGAGAGAAGAGACAACAAATCAGTGCCTTTCTTTGGAGGAGGGTAAATAAAGAGCCAAAGTCAATAAGGAAGGCTGCGTTTCCGCCTCCAGCAATGGCGGACAGCTCATTTTGTAGATGGCGGCTGTTTTGTTTACATTTATAATGCAGCTTTATTTAATACTGACAGATATTGCTTGTGGCAAATGATAGTCAGGACGTATGAGCACTCATAATGTTCCTGTCTCCTTACAAAACCCGCCAAGGAAAATCACCGGTTCACTTTGGAGGTTTTTATGGAGGAAAAGGATATAAGGCAGCGCTCCGGCTTTAGCCAAGGTATTTATGGAGCTGTTTTACTAGCTGCGAACATGTCACTTTATAGCGGTTGTGAAAATGGACTTTTTGCTAGTGTGTGAGAAAAAAAGGAAATAACATTGCAATATACAAGGGTAGTAAAAAATATATATATCTATAAATAATTCCTCCCCCCTCCCCAGTCCTCCTCCACTCCCTCGCTCTACAAAGCATTGAATTCGAGATGGGTGAAGAGGGTTTTTCTCCCCAGCTCAGCCTGGGTGCCAGTTGCTCGGCATCCCAAGCTTTATTCTTCAACCCAAAGTCCCTTTTTGGAATGTTATTTGTTTTAGGAGCAAAAAAAAAAAAAAAAAAGATTTATTTTGAATTGAAATGTTGGCTGCCAAGAGCATAAAAGGGAAATGCAATCAAATAACAAGCAAGGTGGATAATGGAAGAAGAAGGCGAAGAGGAGGAGGAGGAGGTGAAGGAGGAGAGTTGGAAGGGACCTTGGAGGTCTTCTAGTTCAACCCAAGAAGAAGAAGAAGACGAGGAAGAGGGAGAAGAAGAAGAGGAAGAGGAAGAAGAAGAAGAAGAAGAAGAAGAAGAAGAAGAAGAAGAAGAAGAAGAAGAAGAAGGGGAAGAAGGGGAAGAAGAAGATGAGGAAGAAGAAGAAGAGGAGGAGGAGGAGGAGGAGGAGGAGGAAGGAAGGAAGAGTGCAGAAAGAAAAACAAATACTGTTCAAAGGGCAAATTTCTGATTTCCTTTGCAGCAAATCTAAGTACAATGACAAAATTATCTCTCCTTTTGGGATTATAAAAGCACGCAAGCTCTTTTCTATTATTCAGTCTTTCCCCTACTTATTTTTATTATCTCTTTAAAGATAGAGGGTTGCACATATTAGAAAAGGAAGTTTGTTTATATATACTTTCTTCATTAAACATGAAACTCAGTCAACTGAACATCCCAAAATGCATCACAAATACCATTGACTGGTGCTAATGGTTGATACGGTTTGCTGCCAGCATCCTGGGTATCAACCAAGGACCTTCTTAAGATGTATCAATGTATCTTCTTCTTCTTCTTCTTCTTCTTCTTCTTCTTCTTCTTCTTCTTCTTCTTCTTCTTCTCCTCCTCCTCCTCCTCCTCCTCCTCCTCCTCCTCCTCCTCCTCCTCCTTCTCCTTCTTCTTCTTCTCTCCTCCTCCTCCTCCTCCTCCTCCTCCTCCTCCTCCTCCTCCTCCTCCTCCTCCACCTTCATATTATTTATTATACTTTATTCATTAAGCATGAAACTCAGTCAACTGAACATCCCAAAATGCATCACAAATACCATTGACTGGTGCTAATGGTTGATACGGTTTGCTGCCAGCATCTGGGTATCAACCAAGGACCTTCTTAAGATGTATCAATGTATCTTCTCCTTCTCCTTCTCCTTCTTCTCCTCCTCCTCCTCCTCCTCCTCCTCTTCCTCCTCCTCCACCTTCATATTAATTATTATACTTTCTTCATTAAACATGAAACTCAGTCAACTGAACATCCAAAAATGCATCACAAATACCATTGACTGGTGCTAATGGTTGATACGGTTGCTGCCAGCATCCTGGGTATCAACCAAGGACCTTCTTAAGATGTATCAATGTATCTTCTTCTTCTTCTTCTTCTTCTTCTTCTTCTTCTTCTTCTTCTTCTTCTTCTTCTTCTTCTTCTTCTTCTTCTTCTTCTCCTCCTCCTCCTCCTCCTCCTCCTCCTCCTCCTCCTCCTCCTCCTCCACCACCTTCATATTAATTATTATACTTTATTCATTAAGCATGAAACTCAGTCAACTGAACATCCCAAAATGCATCACAAATTCCAGTGACTGGTGCTAATGGTTGATAAGGTTTGCTGCCAGCGTCCTAGGTATCAATCAAGTACCTTCTTAAAATGTACGATGTTCCGAGTAGCTCAGTTTTTTACAGTTCCGCTGGTGGTATTGCAGGAAGCTGCAATTTGTTGATGTGTCTTATAAAATTCTTGGACATGGTACCAGGTGCCCTGATGACAATGGGTGTCCCTGTTTTTTATTTTTATTATTATTATTTATATTGTTGTTGTTATTATTATGAATTGAGATGTGGCTGAGAAGCTGAAATTCAACCTCTGGCTCTCCAGAGTCAAACAAAACAGAATTAGTTTGATGTCTCGTAATGCATTGCTTCGAGGCACAAGTTGTGCGTGATTTTGCAGTGATGAATGTCTACGTACCCAGGTTGGCGATGTAGCAGAACTGGGCCTCCTATTTATAATGTGACTATCAAGTGTAGTAGTCCTCAGGTTACAGCCACTTCTGTCGCTAAGCCAGGCGGTTGTTAGACGCGTCCTACCCAATTTAACAACCTGGTGTTTTGGGTTTTTTTGCCATGCTTGTTAAGCGAACCACGGCGGTCGTTAAGGGAATCATGCCGTTGTTAAGCAAATCTGGCTTCCCCTTCAACTTTTGCCCAGGAGGTTGCACCTGGTGATCACATAACCTTCTGCAACTGTCATTTGGGCTGTTAACGTGTCGGCTGAATCTCTCTTTGAATTTTATTGACGGTGGCTTGCAGAGTCCCAACAAATCTTCAGTCCGTATTTGATGGCGTTCAAGGTATCCTCTCAGGATGTCAGCCGAGCCTAGCTGCCTTTTGCAATTGACCGATTTGGGGGATTCTGTCAATGCCAACGCCGTCCCAGAGCTGCTCCCCCCCAGGCGTTTTTGGATTTGCACCCCAAGGCGCCTATCACTATCGGAACCGCCTTCGCTTTCTCTTCCCACAGTCTTCCTACTTCTCTTTGCAAACCTTTGTATATCCTGATTTTCTTTCTTCTCGTTTTGCTGCCTTCAGACCCTGCCGTGTCCACTCTCCGGTCGCCTTTCTTGTCCAGAGTTGATAAATCTGGGGTGCTGAACTGTTTTTAATCCTAAAGTCTCTTCCTTTTCTGTTGTGTTGTGCATTTTGTAAGCATTATTATTGACACCTCGCCTGGGTTCCCCAAGTAGCTAACGAGAGAGAGAGGGGGGGGAGGGAGAGGGAGAAATAGAGAGAGAGAGAAGGAGACAGAGAGACAGAGAGAGAGAAAACCAGGCGCAGATAATTTAGGTCATGTTCTTCAGTTCAGCAGGTTAAAAACGTTGTTGAGTTTCCTGCCAATTCTCAAGGAAGGCAGCATATTCAATTGAAAATAACTTTTCCCTCTTTTGAAGGGCAGGGACGAGAAATGGGGAGCAGGCATTCCCCCCCCCCCCGCTAGACAATTCAGCTGGGGGGGATGTGTGTTTCTGAATGGAATGGTAAACATACTTTAAGCTTGCTTTTCTTTCAGCCTCGCCCTGCGGCTGTGTTGATGGGTTTTAAAGCTTTTCTTTTTCAAGGGGGGGTTGGAAGGCTCTCCCTCTCATTAGCTTTATGGATTGTAGCAGGGCTGCAAGAAATCTTTTTATGCGGACAGAGAAATGGGTTGATCTCTCGGTCCCTTTCGCCATCTGTTTCCCCATCCCTGTTCTGACTTAGACTTCCTTAAAAAGCAAGAAGCAAAGTCTTGGTCCCTGCAAAACCCCTTTTATTTACACGACTGACTGTGGATTCCTTTCATTCACAGTCCGCAAGGCTTGGCAAGCAGTCTTTCAGAGGAATGTTTATCCACACGAACCTTATCTCGCTTGGAGAGCTGCCAGATAACTAGTTTCCAAATGGCAGGGCAAGGCAAAACTTGGCACAGAGTCTCTTATAGTCACAAACAGAACTTCCCACTCTTGATACGATGGAAGGAAGGAACTGTTTCCTGCAAAAGCCCCCTCCCCCTTTGCTCCTCTTTTGTTTCCTATGGGAGGGGCCAATCACCTCCGAGGCTTTATTCCGAAGTTGACCCTGCTTTCTTAGTTGTTCTTGTTTTCTGGCAGCTCTGAGCATGCGCACACTGGGAACAGGCTCCCACTGTTCTTCTGCTTCACTGCTGTCTATCTCCCTCTCTGCCTCTGACACAGAGCCCTTGTCTGAGCTTTCCTCAGCCCCCAGGACTGGCCCATGTTCCTCCCCAGCCTCCTCACTCTCCGACTCTGCTGCCAGCTCCGCTGCCCACTGGCAGGCCACAACAGTTACAGATAATTAAAACTTAACCAATGGTGGCCCGTCCCAGGCATGATTCGTCCCACAGAGCCTCAGAAACTCTAAATTCACTTTAAAGCATTTATTTATTTGTTTGTTTGTTTGTTTGTTTGTTTGTTTGTTTATTTATTTATTTGCATCCCACCTTCTAGCAGGACTAGAACTCACTGATTCCTGGTGATTGGTCCAAAGTCACCCAGCTGTCTTTCATGGCTAAGGCGGGACTAGATCTCACCGTCTCCTGGTGATTGGCCGAAAGTCGTCCAACTGATTTTCATGGCTTAAGGCAGGACTAGAACTCATGGTCTCCCACTTTCTAGCCTGGTGCCTTAAACATTAGACCAAAGTGGCTCATTGTTTGCAGAGGGGGAGGATGGGTACCATTGCCCATCAGTGTGGGGGTGTTTTTTTTTTTTTTTGCATGGGAATCCTCTTTCTCACCCTCCTACCCAAAATGGCACATCCCAAATAAATGTCCTTTTCAGTTCACCTACCTTGATGCCAGCTAATCCTTCTCTGGCACAGACCCTTAGCATGTAGAGGCTTCTAAACCCTTGGCTCCCCACTTTTAGTGACCTTAATTTTATCGATCAACACACATCAAAAAGGATACGGCAACCCTTCCCAAGCTCCATTCAGGAGTCCTGCTTGGATTAAAGTGGACCTCTGGACCCCTCTCTTCCCCAGCCTGCGGCTTCCTCCCAGCTTCAAATCCAATCCAATCCTTATTGTTTACAAGCTTCCGGATAAGTAATAATCATTTATTGTTTAAATACAGTTGAGGCTTGCCACGAAGCACTGTCAAGAGCCATCACACTCATTAACCTGCCAGCTAATTAGCTTCTGCTAGCTTGATTGCTGACAAGTTCTTCATTGCAAACCTTGGTGGTGTTGTGTCAGCTCACAAGAGCGGGGGGGGGGAGGCGTCCCTCTCACCCTCCCCTCCTTCCTTTGCCTCCAATGAAGTGGCTGGAAAGAAAGAATCTCTCTTAAGAAGAAGAAGAGGAGGAGGAGGAGGAGGAGGAGGAAGAGGAGGAGGAGGGAATAGGAGAAGAATAGAAGGAGAAGAAGAAGAAGAGGAGGAGGGAACAAGAATAGGAGAAGAATAGAAGGAGAAGGAGAAGAAGGAGAAGAAGAGGAGGAGGAGGAGGGAACAGGAATAGGAGAAGAATAGAAGGAGAAGGAGAAGAAAAAGAGGAGGAGGAGGAGGAGGAAGGAACAGGAGTAGGAGAAGAAAAGAAGGAAAGGGAGAAGAAGAAGAGGAGGAGGAGGAGGGTGAGAGATAGAGGAGGAGAGAGAGGGAGAGAGAGCATGAAGGAAGGGTGCTTGTTTGTCATATCCTCCCCACCAAAATAGGAGCATTAATATCCCTGGCTCTAATTAAATTGGCAACTCTTAATTAGGGTACGTAGCCAGTTAACTATTTCCTTTCTCCATCTGGGTCTCCCAAGTTCACACCATGGAGCTGATGTAGCTTCTTAACATCCTTTTTGGAAGGAACCTCTCTGTGGAGGAAACCCCCACCCCCTTTCCCCTCTCTTCAGTTACCCAGAGTTGTGACTAGGATTCACCCATCTACAGGTGTATTTCCCCCCCTCCCACCTCTCTGCATTTCCATGGATTCAGAGTAGGACACTCTTTCCCGAACGGTAACCAAAGAAACTGCCAGTGTGTATAGTTCATAGAGTGGGATAGACTTCAAATGCAGGCCTCTGAAGAATATTAGGTTATTCGGTTTTATTTCTACTCCAGTCCTGAAGGGAGGAGTGTCAGAATATTCATGAACTTCATGGGTCAGGTAGAACAGTGTTTCTCAACCTTGGCGACTTTAAGTCCTGTGGACTTCAACTCCCAGAATCCCCCAGCCAGCATAGCTGGCTGGGGAATTCTGGGGGTTGAAGTCCACAGGACTTAAAGTCGGCAAGGTTGAGAAACACTGAGGTAGAACATTCCAGGCGTTGACCACTCTGGTGCTGAAGTCGTATTTTCTGCAATCGAGTTTGGAGCGGTTTACTTCCCAACTGATAGAAGCACCCAGCAGGGCTGGATTTAAGCCAGCCGTCATTCTATCTCTTCTTTTCTTTCTTTCTTCTCTCTCTCTTCTTTTTTCCCCTAGAAGCGCCCAGCAGGGCTGGATTTAAGCCAGCTGTCATTCTATCTCTTCTTTTCTTTCTTTCTTCTCTCTCTCTTCTTTCCCCCCCCCCCGCTCTCTCTCTCTCCATCTTCTCCGCCTCAAAAGTTCTGAGGTTGTAACTCTTGTTGGTGGGGGGGAAGCCTGTTGTGCCATCCCGAGGCGTTTAAACAGAGAAAACAAATGACAGTCGGATGCTGCTTTTGTCTCGACAGCTCAAGTGCTGTTGTTGTCTTGCAAAAACCCTGACACGCACAAAAGCAGGTACTGAATTCGTGAGTGGGGACAGGCGGGCGGGAGCTGGTGCGGATTAGCAACCCTTCCTCTGCCTTTTGTGTTTTCCGGTGCAGAGGGGTAGAGAGTTTTCTGTTATTCCTGGAATAGCTAGAATGCTCAAGAGTGGGGATGCCTCTCTTAATCAGCCAGAAGGAGAACTGATGGATTCATAGCAAGTCTTGCCTTTTCTCCCCACCTCTCAGCGTTGGAAGGTATGCAAGGAGGAAAAATGAGCCTATTAGTCATTTCAGTGTGGTTGAGAAGGATTGGGGAGTGGAAATGGAGCACCAAATAGTGCTCTGACCCAGGCTTTGTTTGAAAGCAAGAAGCAGAGTCTTGGTCCTGACAAAACCTCTTTTATTTACATGACTGTGGATTCCTTTCCTTCACAGTCCACAAGGCTTAGCAAACAGCCTTTCAGAGGAATGTTTATCCACATGAACCTTATCTTGCTTGAAGAGCTGCCAGATAACTAGCTTCCAAACGCAGGGCAAGGCAAAACTTGGCACAGAGTCTCTTATAGTCACAAACAGAACTTTCCACTCTTGAAACGACCGAAGGAATGAATTGTTTCCTGCAAAAGCCTCCTCTCCATTCGCTCTTCTTTTGTTTCCTATGGGAGGGGCCAATCACCTCCAAGGTGTGGCTTTACTCCCAAGTCGACCCTGTTTTCTTAGCTGTTCTTGTCTTCTGGCAGCTCTGCGCATGCACATACTGGGAACAGGCTCCAGCTGTTCCTCTGCCTCGCTGCTGTCTAGCTCCCTCTCTGCCTCCGATGCAGAGTCCTCGTCTGAGCTTCCCTCAGCCCCCAGGACTGGCCCATGTTCCTCCCCAACTTCCTCACTGTCCGGCTCTGCCATCTAAAGGTTTTATTTTGAGGTGTGAAAACAGGACGAATGGGTTTGTGCTGCCACAGTGGAATGGAATAAGCTGGCCACGTTGTAAAAAAATAATAATAATAATCACGTATCTTTGAAGGAAGAGCTGAAATGCTCAGCATTCTTTAAATAAACAGGATTAAGACAGAACGGGTTTCTTTCAAAAGGATCTTTGTGGGGATCCATCTAAAAATCAGTGGAATCCATCTGGAAATTGTTGGAAATCACACAGGAAGGAAAAAGCAACTGTTTTCAGCACCACGGAGACCTCCAAACGCATACAAGGTGTGATGCCAGTTTACGTATTCAGCAGGTGGTAATTTCTGATTCCTTGGGGTGTTTCCATTCCTCTGAGTATAGATTTGTGTCTAAACTGTTGGAGGCTTGCTAAAGAACATCAGGAGGTGAGGAAGTCTCCAGAAGTGGCGGAATGCCAGTCTATTTTACCTTCAAAAGAAAATAAAGATTATTTATTTTAAATAAAGATTAGGGGACTGGAGGCTAAATCATATGAAGAACGGTTGCAGGAACTGGGTATGTCTAGTTTAATGAAAAGAAGGACCAGGGGAGACATGATAGCAGTCTTCCAATATCTCAGGGGTTGCCCCAAAGAAGAGGGAGTCAAGCTATTCTCCAAAGCCCCCGAGGGCAGGACAAGAAGCAATGGGTGGAAACTAACCAAGGAGAGAAGCAACTTAGAACTAAGGAGAAAGCTCCTGGCAGTGAGAACAATCAACCAGTGGGACAACTTGCCTCCAGAAGTTGTGAATGCCCCAACACTGGAAGTCTTTAAGAAGATGTTAGATAACCATTTGTCTGAAGTGCATAGGGTTTCCTGCCTAGGCAGGGGGTTGGACTAGAAGACCTCTAAAGTCCCTTCCAACTCTGTTATTGTATTCTATTTCTATTTATAGAAACACAGGTGTACACTGTCTGGAGTGGTTGGGTTACTATGAAAGGTGATGGGGTTAAGGTTAGCGGTTAAGTCATCAGGCTCAAAACCAGGAGTTCTAGTCCTGCCTTAGGCATGAAAGCCAGCTGGGTGACTTTGGACCAAGCACCAGGAGACAATGAATTCTAGTCCTGCCTTACGCATGAAAGACAGCTAAGTGACTTTGATCTAATCACTAGGAGATTGTGAGTTCTGGATCCACCTTAAGCATGAAAGCCAGCTGGGTGACCTTGGACCAAACACCAGGTGATGGTGAGTTCTAGTCCTGCCTTGGGCATGAAAGCCAGCTGGGTGACTTTGGACCAAACACCAGGAGACAATGAATTCTAGTCCTGCCTTAGGCAAAAAAGCCAGCTGGGTGACTTTGGGCCAGTCCCTCTCTCTCTCATCCTCTCAAGCTGGGGCAAGAAAGGTCGTAAAGACGGGCCAAAACTCACTGAACAACTGCCTCTCCTAGCAACAATTGGGCTCAGTTCCGGTCGTAAGACGAGGACTTTCTGACTAAGTGCCCCTTTGCCAAAGCGGTGGACGGGTTAGAAGTGCCCCTCCTCGTTTGCTTCTTCATTCTCACAAAGCAGAGCCGCAATTTCTCTTATTTTATTTTACTATTCTTTTATTTTGCTATTTTATTTTTCCGCTTTGGGAAGCTCCCGGAGAGCCTAATGTGTCTCTTGGCCTTTAAAAACACAGATCCATTTGGATACTTGCTCTCATTACCGCTGGAGCGGCTCCATTCATCAGCGTGCCCCCACCCCCACCCCCACCCCATCCATTCCCCCGTCTTAAATGTTATCAAGATGTTTGGTGGCTCCTGTTGCCTAGCAACAGGCATCGTCCAACTGACCCCTTGTTATTTCAAGGGGTCCTTTCCCTCCCCCACTTTTCCCCCAGAGGGATTTTAAGGCCTTGTGATTCCCGATGCTTTTCTCCCCCCCCCTCCTCCTCCTCCTCCTCCTCCTCCTCCTCCTCCTCCTCCTCCTCGCCTTCTTCTCCTTCTCCTTCTCCTTCTTTCTCTACCCCCACCCCCTCCTGCCTTCCACTTCCCTTCCCTGGCATCTTTTGAAGGAAGCTCGCATCCTTGATTGTTTTTTTAAATTTTTTTTAAAAAAAGGATCCTTTTTATGAGATTGGATGGCTTTGGAAGGACAGCAGTGACCCAACCTCCCCAGGCTGCCTCCCCGATAATTTGAACCTGGAGCTCTGAGCAAATTCCAGCTTTTAAAATGTTTCTTTCATTGCATTTTTATTTCCTAGTTCTATTTCATTAGATAACGTGGTATTGCAAATTTGCAGGTCTAGGTTTTTTTCCCCTTCCTTCCTTCCTTCCTTCCTTCCTTCCTTCCTTCCTTCCTTCCTTCCTTCTTTTCTTCCTTCCTTCCTTCCTTCTTTCCTCCCTCCCAATTCTTCCTTCCTTCCACCCTCCCTACTTTTTCCTTCCTTCCCTTCTCCCTCCCTCCTTCCCTCCCTTATTTTTCCTTCCTTTTCCTTGCTTCCTACTTTTTCCTCCCTCTCTCCCAATTCTTTCTTCCTTCCACACTACTTTTTTCTTCTTTCCTTCCTTCCTTCTTTCTTTGTTTCCTTCCATCCTTCTTTCCTTCCATCCTTCTTTCCTCCCTCCCTATTCTTCCTCTGCCCCTTCTTTTTCCCTGCTTCAATTCCTTCCTAAATTCATTCCTTAATTTGTTCCTCCCTCCCTTCTTTCCTTCCTTCCTTCCTTCCTTCCTTCCTTCCTTCCTTCCTTCCTTCCTTCCTTCCTTCCTTCCTTCCTTCCTTCCTTCCCTGTGGGTTAACTAAGATGGAGGAAAGGGTGAATATTGAAACACAACCCCTTCTCGGCATTAGAGGCGGCTTCAAACATTTTTCCCCCCCTGTATTGTGGGATTCTCCCAGGCGGGTTTTGAGGTTGCAAATGTTTCATGGCCATGCTAGATAACGTTATCAGTTGCAGGACAGGTGGGGGAAAATATCCAAGTGTGCTTGAATGCAATGCCAAATGCTAGCATTGAATTGCCTCATGCACCTTCTGCCATCAGCTGGCTTCTGGCATTCAAACCCTGGACTGTCCTTTTTTGCCTCTTTCTCAATCCTCTAATGATCTGGAGTCCACTTAAATATGCAGCCTCTGTTATTAATAGGAAGCTGCATTGGTGTGTTTGCCTTGGGCAAGGACCAATAAACCATGATCCTAGTCTATTTTGGTAGTGTCTGAGGACCATTTAGTCGCAGGAGGTCTCCAGACTAGAAATATTCAGGACAGAATTTCTTCTGATGTGGAAAGAGTGATAACCCAGGCTTTCTCAATGTTAACTTTTAACGTGACTTTCTCGATCTCATAGTCACCATTCCTTAATCGTGGTTTAGGAGAAGAGGAAGAGGGGAAGAAAGGACTAGAAGGAAGGGAAAGAGAGAAAGAGAGAGTGAAAGAAAGGAGAAAGAGAGAGAGAGAAAGAAAGAAAGAAAGAAAGAAAGAAAGAAAGAAAGAAAGAAAGAAAGAAAGAGAAAGCCATAGAAAATATTATTTGTAGCTCAAGGTTAAACTGTGGGTCCTTGTTATTCTCTGAGTTTCATAATTTTCTTGCAGACGTTTCATTATCCAACTAGGTAACGTCATCAGTGCTAGAAGCGAGTGAGGTTTGCACTGATGTTTCCTAGTTGGGTAATGAAACATCTGCAAGAAAATCACCAAGCTCAGAGAGCACCAAGATATTTGTCTTCTATTGGAACCTCACCAGCGCAATGTCTCTCTCTCTCTCTTTCTCTCTCTCTCTCTCTCCCTCCCTCTCTCTCATAACTGTTTCTTTCTCTGTCTCTGTTTCTTTCTCTCTGTTTCTCTTTGTCTCTCGGTTTCTTTCTCTCTGTTTCTCTTTCTCTGTCTCTCTGTTTCTTTCTGTCTCTCTGTTTCTTTCTCTGTCTCTGTTTCTTTCTCTGTCTCTGTTTCTTTCTGTCTCTCTGTTTCTTTCTCTGTCTCTCTATTTCTTTCTCTCTGTTTCTCTTTCTCTGTCTCTGTTTCTTTCTCTGTGTGTCTCTGTTTCTTTCTCTCTGTTTCTATATCACTTTGTTTCTTTCTCTCTGCCTCCCTGTGTCTCCCTTTCTTTCTCTCTCCTTTTTTTCTCTGTGCCTCTGTTTCTTTCACTGCATGTCTCTGTTTTTTTCTGTTTCTCTGTCTCTGTCTCTCTGTTTCTTTCTCTGGGTCTCTGTTTCTTTCTCTCTGTTTCTATATCTCTTTGTTTCTTTCTCTCTACCTCCTCGTGTCTCTTTTTCTTTCTCTCTGTTTCTTTTTCTCTGCCTCCCTATGTCTCTGTTTCTCTCTCTCTGTTTCTCTCTCCCCCGCCCCCCGCCCCCCGCGGTCTCCTGTGCTTCTCGCCCCCTCCCAATCCCCCTCAGCTTCCTTTGACCCAGCACTCTTGGTTCATCAAAGCTGCAGAGCAAATACCTGATTTGACAAGGCTCCGGTGTCAACAGTAAAAGCCCCTCTGTTTTCTTGTCTTCGCCCTTCATCTGGCGCTGTCAGGTTAAATGTTACAGAAGCCAAAGCAGGGGGAAACCAAAACACCCTTCCCCTTCTTCTCCCCTCTCCCTCGCTTGGTGCTTTAAAGAAGACCACCACTGTCTCCGGAAAGGCTCTCAGGTTAAACGGTACAGGCAGTCCTTGACTTACAAACTGCAGTTGAGCCCAAGATTTCCATTGCTAAGCGAGACTAGTGAATTTCGATTCATTTCCTTGCCTCCGTTGTTAAGGGGATGCCTGCAGTGGCACGGTCGTTAAATGAGCCCTGCTCCCCCTCTCCCCCCACTAACTTTGCAGGTCGCAAAAGGGGATCGGGACATGCAACCGTTATAAATACAAGTCAGTTGCCAAGAGTCTGGATTTTGATCCTGTCAACCTGCAACGGGTCGTAAGTGTGGAAAAATGGTCCTCGGTCACTTTTTTCACTGCCGTTGTAAATTTGAAGGGTCACTAAGCGAACTGTGGTAAGCCGAGGACTGGCTGTATTTCACTTTGGCACGGGTTTCCATCCCGAAAGCCCAGCATTCCTACCAGAGGAAGGAATGGCTAATTCTGGGCCATGTTCATTAATACCTGTTTCCTCCTAGGAGGAGTTTGCGGCCTTCTTGTTTCACCAGGTTTTTAAAGCTTTCCTTTTTTTAGCAGCTTCGGGGGTTGCAGAGCAGCCTTGAGATTTTTCTCTTTCACTGCTGTTTCTCCTCCCTCCCTCCCCCTCTTCCTTCCTTCCTTCCCATCTTCCGTCCATCCTCCTTCCTTCCCTCCCTCCTTCATTCCTATATTCTTCCTTCCATCCTCTCCCTCCCTCCCCCCTTCCTTCCCATCTTCCTTCCTTCTTTCCTCGTTCATTCCCATATTCTTCATTCCTCCCTCCCTCACCCCTCCCTCCCTTCCCCCCTTCCTTCCTTCCTTCCTTCCCATCTTCCTTCCATCCTCCTTCCTTCCCTCCCTCCTTCATTCCTATATTCTTCCTTCCATCCGCTCCCTCCCTCCCCCTTCCTTCCTTCCCATCTTCCTTCTTTCCTCCTTCCTTCCCTCCCTCATTCCCATATTCTTTGTTCCCCCCTCCCCCCTCCCTCCCTTCCCCTCTTCCTCCCTTCCTTCCTTCCATCCTCCTTCCTTCCCTCCCTCCTTCATTCCCATATTCTTCCTTCCATCCTCCCCCTCCCTCCCCCTTCCTTCCTTCCTTCCTTTCTTCCCATCTTCCTTCCTTCTTTCCTCCTTCCTTCCCTCCCTCATTCCCATATTCTTCATTCCCCGCTCCCTCCCTTCCCCTCTTCCTCCCTTCCTTCCCCTCTTCCTTCCATACTCCTTCCTTCCCTCCCTCCTTCATTCCCATATTCTTCTTTCCATCCTCTCCCTCCCCCTTCCTTCCTTCCTTCCCATCTTCCTTCCTTCCCTCCTTCATGCCCATATTCTTCCTTCCCTTTCCCTCCCTCCCCCTCTTCCTTCCCTCCTTCCTTCCTCCTTCCTTCCCTCCCTCATCCCCATATTCTTCCTCCCTTCCTCTCCCTCCCTCCCTTCCTTCCCAGCTTCCTCCCTCCCTCCCTCCCTCCCTGAAACCCACAATATCTTCTTACAATTGCCAGTAGCTTTTCTTATATCATTTGGTGGTTCTGTGGCACCAGCTGTCATGAGCCAAGAGTTATATTGCAACATCTGGAAAAATACAAACACCCCTCCCTTCTAACGCTGATATTGTTAGCTAATTGGGCAATGAAATGTTTGCAAGAAAGCAACCAAGCTCAGAGAACACCAAGGATCCCACAGTTGTCGTCTTGTCCCTCTTCCTCCCCCTCCCCTCCTCCTCCTCCTTTCTAGCACTGATAATGTTACCTAGTTGGGTAATGAAACATCTTCGAGGAAACCACCAAGCTCAGAGAGTACCAAAGACCCTAATCATCCTCCTCCTCCTCAGACCCCTTCTACCACTGATAATGTTAAACCACCCAGCTCAGAGAGCGCCGAGGATCCCATAAGAGCCAAGGTGGCGCAGTGGTTAAATGCAGCACTGCAGGCTACTTCAGCTGACTGCAGTTCTGCAGTTCGGCTGTTCAAATTTCACCGGCTCAGGGTTGACTCAGCCTTCCATCCTTCCGAGGTGGGTAAAATGAGGACCCGGATTGTTGTTGGGGGCAATATGCTGACTCTGTAAAACCGCTTAGAGAGGGCTGAAAGCCCTATGAAGCGGTATATAAGTCTAACTGCTATTGCTATTGCTATAATTCAACCCAGACCTACAAAAATATCCCCTTCCAGCAGCTACCAAATGCAAAACCCCAACGGAGAGCTGAAATTGGAATGGAGAGATAACCCTCGCTAGTGCTTCCTCTCTGCTTCTTCCCACCCTCCCCTCAAAATCTTTTAACACAAGGGCTGCCCTACACTTTGCTTGCAGAGACTAGAGACTGTCTCCTCCCTTCCCCTCTTCTTCCCTTCCCCTCTTCTCCTTTCCTCCCTCCCTCTTTCTTCTCTCTCTCTCTCTTTCCCCTCTTCCTCCCATCGATGCGGAGAAGCCATTACCAAAGGTTAGCTTCCCACCAGTTAGGAGAGCTTTAGCGTTCCCTCTGGCCCGCCAGAGGTTGCGGTTTTATGGCTCTCCAACTCACACTTTGGTGATGAGAGTAAAGTTGCCGCAGATTAAAGGTCAGCCAAAATCGCATCCGAGAGAACGGCCTACTCGGGGGCAGCGGTAGTTGCAGAGGCGGGCACCGCGGGGCTATTGACAAGGCGATTCCGGGATATCTGCTGGCAGAATTACGGCTGCCCAGAGGATCCAGGAGAGGCCGTAATGAGCCCCGGCGAAGAGGAAGAGGCTGGATTTATGGAACCCGCTCGTAATTTTCTACGGAGACGGTTATTGCCAAGGTTGGCTCGGCTGCGGTGGGTCTGGCCTCTCCTAAGGACTGGGAGCTTAACCATCCACGAGTTGTTGTTGTTGTTGTTTTTGCCTTTTTGTTATTTTTCTTCCTTGGGGCCAGCCTGCTCGGATGAAAGCTGACATTTCTCACAATTCCACTTGAAGTGGCCACTTGGGGGGAGGGAGGGAGGGAGCAAAGGGGGAGAAGAGAAGGGGATTGAGAGTAGAGGGGAGCTGTGGGGTGGTGAAGGGAAGTTGTTTTTATTTTTTTTATTTTTAACTGACAGGTGAGAAAAAACTCCTTGTTATTGCTCTCTTTCTCACCCGTTCCATGAAAATGGGGTCTGTAGGCTTTTTAGATAAGAGGGGAGAAAGAATTTCAAAGTGGACTTTTAGTTCCTTGAGGAAATAAAATCCATCCATCCATCCCTTCTTTCCTCTCCCCCCCAGATATTTTCCATATTTTCTCTTTGCTTCCCTCCTTCCTTCCTTCCTCCCTCCTTTCCTTTCCCTGTGTCCCTTCCTCCCTTCCTTCTTACCTACCTGAATATGTTCCTTCCTCCCTCCCTCCCCCATCCTCCCTTCTTCCCTCTCTGGATATTTTCCATATTTTCTCTTTCCTTCCTTCCTTCCTTCCTTCCTTCCTTCCTTCCTCTCTCCTTCCCTTTCCCTGTGTCCCTTCCTCCCTTCCTTCTTACCTACCTGAATATTTTCCTTCCTCCCTCCCTCCCCCATCCTCCCTTCTTCCCTCTCTGGATATTTTCCATATTTTCTCTTTCCTTCCTTCCTTCCTTCCTTCCTTCCTTCCTTCCTTCCTTCCTTCCTCTCTCCTTCCCTTTCCCTGTGTCCCTTCCTCCCTTCCTTCTTAACTGCCTGAATATTTTCCTTCCATCCTTCCTCCCTCCCTTCCTTCCTCCCTCCCTCCCTCTTCCTCCTTCAGTCCCTGGATATTTTCCATATTTTCTCTTTCCCTCCTTCCTTCCTTCCTCTCTCCCTCTCTCCCTTTCCCCACATCCCTTCTTCCCTCCCTTCTTGTGCAACTATAGAGATATCTTCCGGCATGTCCCCCTTTTCCCCTACATGCTTATGGTGTTGTGTGGAATCATCTGATGTCAGGGGTGGGAAACCAAGAACAACACGTGTTAATGCCCAGAGTAGTTTCTTTATTGCTGATCGCCTAATAGACAGAATCTTGCCAGGATAAAGCACACTTGCATAAGGAGTTTCTTTATTGCTGGTCGCCTAATAGACAGAATCTTGCCAGGATAAAGCACACTTGCATAAGGAGTTTCTTTATTGCCGGTCGCCTAATAGACAGAATCTTGCCAGGATAAAGCACGCGCTGTATAACTATTGGATAAAACCTGTGAAGAATTAGGGAGGAACCTTTCTGTGCTTCTTGTATACCGGCGATTCAAAACTGATGCTTCACTTTACTCCACTCTCTCATACGTCAGCCTGCGATGCTCAGACTCTTGGTATGAGATTTTGAATATCGGGAAGGCTCAACTCTGTGCCCTGTGTCTTTTCCACACAACTTCAACTCTCCTCACCTTTTGATGGCTGTTTGATTAGTGTTCAAGCAAGCTTCCACCATCTGGTGACCTCCAGATGTGCTGAGATTGCAGTTCTCACCATTCCCTGGGAGGATGAACCCGTTGGCCGGGAGTTGAATCCTGGAGGGTGTGAGAATTCGGCTTCATTCATCTCTTACTCCCTCTTGCTTTTCCTGTCCGCTGAAGATGGATGTTACCTTTTTGGAAATGTACAATATCTGCAGACAAAGTGGAAAAAGAAAGTGGGGCGATATTACACGAGAGCTTCCTTCTGACAATCGGCGCTTCTAATTTTCTTGTACGATTCAAGAAATCTTAACGGTGATATATCACGAGTTAAAAGTCAAATGAAGTCTACCTAAATGAAGGGAGCAGGGGGAAAGCAGCACCAAGGAGAAAAGAGATATTTGTGCTTATTTTCGGCACCGTCTGCCAATGAAAGTTTCCTCTGAACAGGCATTCTGAGTTTGTATGTATTTGTGGGTGTGAGAGAGACAGAGTGAGACAGAGAGAGAAGAGGCAGAGAGAGGAGAGAGAGAGAGAGAGAGAGAGAGAGAGGAGAGAGACAGAGAGAAAGAGATGGAGAGAGAGAAAAGAGAGGAGAGAGAGAGAGACAAGAGAGAGAGGAGAGAGAGAGAAAGACAGAGATAGAGAGAGAGAGAGAGAGAGAGAAGAGGAGACACAGAGACAGAGGGAGAAGAGGCAGAGAGAGGGGAGAGAGAGACAAGAGAGAGGAGAGAGACAGAGATGGAGAGAGAAGAGAGAGAGGAGAGAGACAGAGAGAAAGACAGAGATGGAGAGAGAGAGGAGAGAGACACACAGAGACAGAGACAGAGAGAGAAGAGGCAGAGAGAGGAGAGAGACACAGAGAGAGATGGAGAGAGAGAGAAGAGAGAGGGGAGACAGACAGACACACAGAGAGAGACAGAGAGGAGAGTGATACAGAGGGCGAGACAGAGAGAGTAGAGAGGGGAGAGAGAATGTTTCTTTTGAGATGGAACTCAAAAATTCAGGAAAAAGAAAAAGGCATATTTCCCTTTATTTTATTTTTGCATGATCTTCCCTCTTAAAGCTTTGGAAGAGACATTCTGTGTTTTCTTTTTGTGGGAATGCTTCTTCTGAGACCGAACTCAAATTTAGAGTTTCTCCGACTTGCATTTTTGCATCTGTACAGATTGTGAACTCCTAGTTTTAGACCTCCACATATTTTAGAAAGCTGGCTTAACTAGCCCAGTTCATCAAAGGACACTTTTAGTCAATAAGTGATCCTAAAATAAAATTATCTGTCTACTTATAGGTACTCTGGTTCACTTCAACTGAACATTTAATAGAGTTAGCCTGGTAGTACAATTTATTAAGTAATTATTTTGTGACCCTACCTTGTCATGAGATCTCATGCAAAAAGGGTTATCTTTTGGAAAGATAACTCCAATTGTGCACATGTAGAGAGAGAGGGAGGGAGAGAAAGAGAGAGAGAGAGAGAGAGAAACAGAAAAAAAAACACACACACAGAGAGAATCAGAGAGAGAGAAAAACACACACACACACACACAGAAACAGAAAAACACAGAGAGTGAGAGAATCGGAGAGAGAGAGAGAGAGGGAGAATCAGAGAGAGAGAATCAGAGAGAGAAAGAGAGAGAGAGAAAGAGAGAGAAACAAAAACACGGAGAGAGAGAGAATCAGAGAGAGAGAGGGAGAATCAGAGAGAGAGAGAGAGAATGAGAGAGAGAGAGAATGAGAGAGAGAGAGAGAGATAGGGGAGAGAAAATCACTTTGTTTCTAGGAGTTTTAATGCAGATAACTATGTAGTGTACTTGGCAATGACATACAAGTAGTTTACCACTGCTTGATTTTGAGATATTTGTCCAGGTTAATCTGCTTCCTTCGTTCCTCCTACCTAACTGTAAATAAACCCAACCCTGTTTTGTTTTGTGTCCTGGACAAGCTTAAGAAAACCTGAAGAGGAGAAGAAATGCAGATTTTTTTCAATCATTTGGATAAAGACAGTGACTTGAAACCGGATGAGAAGAACCGGCAGAGCTGGGAGGGCGGTGTTAAGCACCTCATCAGCTTAGAGCAGGGGTCCTCAAACTTTTTAAACAGGGGGCCGATTCGCAGTTCCTCAGACTGTTGGGGGGGGGGCGGATTGGCTGGCTGGGTGTAGCTAAGTGGTCATGTGACTAGGTGGGTGTGGCCAATTTAGCAGTCCATTTTGCCTTTGTCCTTGCTGTACATGCCTCTCCCCTACTCACCCACCGGTCCTGGATCATATGACTGTGAAAAAACATCCCGAAAGGCTGTTTTTAAAGCGGTTTTAAAGACTTTTAAAGCACTACTTTACAAGCTGGGAGCAGAGCTGCTTCTCAAGCCAGAAGCAGCCCCTCCCCTACTCACCCGCCAGCCCTGGATCACATGGCTGCACTGGCGAGATCACCCCTCAGTCAGCTGGTCCTCCCCCGCACCCTTTGGCTTCACCTTCGGCAGTGATCAGAAGTGCAGCTCAACCGGTGAAATAACCAACCAGAAGTGCAGCTGGAGTGGATGCTGGCTGGAAGATAACAGCGAGGGGCGGCGTGAGGAGCGCGGCTGAATCCCACCACTCTGCGGGCTGGATGCTTTGCATTGGCGGTCCGGATCCGCCCCCCCGGGCTGTAGTTTGAGGATCGGCGGCTTAGCGTTATTACATTGCCACAAACGATCCAAGCCAAAGCCCTCTTGAATTCTGTCGGTCCTTTTCTGTGTATTCTGCCAATTTAGCGTTGAACTTGAGTAGACCAGATTAATGCAAGGCGCAAAGGATAAGGACAATAGGTTAAGTCGTAATTCGGGATTTATTGGCCAAGCCTATACACAAGAATCTAGTCAAACTCAAGTTGAACACTAAATTGGCCCCAGAACAAAACGAATGTGATTCAAGTGCACTTGTGGCAGCCTAATGATTCTAAGCTGATGACGCGCTTAACCCCGCCACCCAATTTTGTCTGCTGTTCTACAAAATCTTTTAGCCCATATTGTTCCAAGAGGAATACAAAGTCAAAAAGCTTCAAAACAGTAAATAAAGCGACACAAATGATGAAAGAGGTTATAAGAAGCTCAGACAATAGATTACACACCTTGGTTTTCTTTGTTTTTCTTAATCTTACTGCCAAAAAAAAGGCGAGAAAATTATAACCTAAACCTTAAACCTAAACCTAAAGCTGAGACGAATCCGATTTAGATCGGTGAGCACTAGGTCAATAATTTTTAGATTCTTGATTCCGCTGGGCCTTCCCAAATCATCTTGTTTTATTAGGGGAGCCTAGCGTTGGAAAATTACTGACTTGTTTACACACACGTGAAATTTACAAGAGCTTTGGCATTAAAATTGTGTGTCACGGAATAGTTTAAATGACAAAGGGAGATTGTATCCTTTTATAATCAGGCTCGTAAAACTTTGTGCAATGCCGTAGAATGTAGATGAATTGGGAAGGGCCCCTCCTTTTATAGACTTGCTCAGAGGGCTCCAAATAAGGAAGGCCAAATGTTCCACTTGGAGTTTTTTGGGGGGAAAAACGGAGAACGGTGGCAACTTCTTGGAAGAGGCCAGGCATCCGTTTTATCCCAGAAGGAGAATTTTAATCCGCGGGACCCGCGCCTCTTAAAATTTTTACAGCACACAGGAAATGAATTGACGTTCACGACGGGAAGGAAAAGGATGAGTTTGAATTTGATTTAATTGAATTTGATTTTTAAAAAAAGGTTTTTTATTTTTAATCTCTCACATATGGGTTACAGGTATACATTCACAAAGTTACGATTCTTATTTATATTTATCACTTTTACGTATTTGTTTTTCCATATAAAAAGTTAAAATATCTGGGTTGCTTTGTTTACCATCCAATACACCTATTTTTGGGTTATCCCCACCCTTCTCTCTCCCACCCTTCTCTACTTTCTTCCTTCCTCCTCTCCCTTCCCTTCCCTTCTTCCCTTGCCTCTCCTTTCCTCCTCTCTTCTTCTTCCCTTTCCTACCCTCTCTCCTCTTTCTATCCCTTCCAGTCTTCCTCTCCTTTCCTCTTCCTTCCTTCCCTCTCCTTTCCTCTCTTCTCTCTTCTTCTTCCCTTTCCTACCCTCTCTCCTCTTTCTATCCCTTCCAGCCTTCCTCTCCTTTCCTCTTCCTTCCTTCCCTCTCCTTTCCTCTCTTCTCCTCTCTTCTTCTTTCCTTTCCTACCCTCTCCCCTTCTCTTTCTATCCCTTCCAGCCTTCCTCTCCTTTCCTCTTCCTTCCTTCCCTCTCCTTCCTTCTCTTCTCCTTTCCTCCAGAATTTGATTTTCTATTTTGTTGATTCGTTGATCTGCTTCGGGCGGGTTGAAATCCACGACCCATTTTCAAAGCCGCCAGGGTAGAAAATAGGGGGAATGGGAAACATTGACTTTCCTTCCTCCCTTGCTTCTCTGATCATCCCTTCCAGGTAGCGCAGACAAGAGGCGCAAATCTTGGATATTAACACTTGTTGTGGTTAGTTGGGAAGTTGTGACCGAGCCATCGCGACCCCATGGACAATGTTCCTCCAGGCCTTCCTGTCCTCTACCGTCCTCTGGAGATATTAACACTCCTTTTATTGTGTGGTTACACTAACCACATCTTGTGAGTCAGAGAACACTTGTTCCCTTGCTTGTTTCAACCGAAGGCAGCATTTTAGTGCTAAGTGGAAATTCCAAGTGAGGCAAAAAAAACGAAAGCTGCCAGAATTCAGAGATCGGTCGGGAGAAAGCGAAAGGAGAATGAAGCCATAAAACCAGACCAACTTGGCAGCAATTTATCGCCAGTCATAAATGTAACCAACATAAAAACCCATGGAAAGAACTCAATATATATATATATATATATAAAGTGCCGCTAGTTAGTGTATATTTTCTCAGGATCTATATAAAAAGTTACTTCCTGTCCCCATGAAATGAAAAAAATGCCTTCCAGGCTATAAATCTGGTTAAACTGGTAATCGCAGGAAAGGTTTGGGTTTTTTTTTTTTTTTTTGAAGTGGGGGCGAAGGCAGGTAAACATTTTATTTTTATATTTTGAGGTTGTAAACTTTCAGACTTAAGAATATTTAGCCAGGACTCTCAACGCTTCGAAGGAACCGCCGTTTGCTTTCCTTCTGTTGCTAGAATTTGGCAAGATTTTGTCTTTTGAATTTCAATGATGTTTTGGAGTTAATAAATGCTGTATATTTCCCTAGTGCAGTGTTTCTCAACCTTGGTGACTTTAAGTCCTGTGGACTTCAACTCCCAGAATTCCCCAGCCAGCTTTGCTTTGCTGGCTGGGGGATTCTGGGAGCTGAAGTCCACAGGACTTAAAGTCACCAAGGTTGGGAAACACTGCCCTAGTGTATTGGGTTCGATGGCAAAGTGGAATCATATTTGCTGGCTCACCAGCAGTTAGCTGATTTTTGGCCTTCCGGTGGGCTGGGGAATATATATATCGGCTATTTTTTAGCCCCCAAAGGATTTTTCTAGTCGATTGCAACTGTTTAGAACTTAGTAGTTGGGTTGGGTGGTTGAGGTGGCCACCTAAATATCCTTGTGGACTAGAAACTTCCTTAGACCTGCCAGAAAAGTAGTGTGGCGAGGGGTGTGTCTCCAGAAGCAAAGCGGTGATACGTATTGCCGGTTGTCTGAATTATACTGCGGGGGTCCTTGGTGCTCTCTGAGGTTTGGTGGGGTGGTTTTTTTTTGTGCAGACGTTTCATTACCCAACTAAATTACATCATCAGTGCTAGGAGGAAGGGAGGTTTGCTCCCTGTTTATATACACCAGCGCTGAGCTGCATTCCTTTCTTTAGGCCTTTCATTACGTTAAAAATGCAAGTGGAAAAATAGGGACCACCTTTGGTGGGAAGGGAACAGCGTTCCGTGCGCCTCCGGCCTTGAGTCATGCCGGCCACATGACCACGGAGACATCTTCGGACAGCGCTGGCTCTTCGGCTTTGAAACGGAGATGAGCACCGCCCCCTAGAGTCGGAAACAACTAGCACGTATGTGCGAGGGGAATTTTGGTCTTTACCTTACATTGGTGGTGGTTCTCTTGTTTGAAGTCAGCCTCCAAAAACCAAGAAAGACACATTGAGATTCTTTTAGCTGTTCCCAGCCTATAGACAGAATCTTGCCGGGTTCTAGTAAGCTTCTCGCATCATTAAATATATACTCTGAGAACTGCTGAAGAGAATGCGAGGGGAATTTTTACCTTGACCTAAAGTTTATTCGTGTGTTAGATTCGTTGCTGCTCATCCCGCCTCAAAGTTGAGCATTATTCCCTCTGTTGCGGACGGCAGAGAGGAAGAAAACCCATCTTAAGGAAACATGAAACCTTTGAAATCTTATTGAGTCCAGGCATCAGAAGGCGAAACCTGGAGATTGATGGATTCCTCGTAAGACGCTCCCCCAGCCTGTAAACAAATCTCGCCGGCCTGTTTTAAGGAAGGGAAGGTGGATTCCGCCAGGCGAAGTAATCATTTTTATTCTGCTGATTGTCCAAATGGAAATGGACATATATGATAAAAATGTCAGGCTCCCTCCCCACGTCAGGCCGCCTAACAGGATTACATGTCATCTCTTAATGTCTCGCTCTGTTTTCCTTTTGCCGTGAATGGCTGCATTATTGCTCACAGGAACTCTGCTGTAATATATGGTAACAGACAAGTAGGTCTTTATGGGCAGTGATTATTCGCTTTGAATGAAACCTGTGATTTATGTCCATTTAACTGAAAAGGCTTGTAAATTCCCAGTGCTGCATTTTTCCTCAATAGAGAATGAGTGAAGCGAAAGTGACAACCGCCTTGGTGGGGAAATGTGCAGAGCATCGCCACGTTATATTTAATATACCTGACATGACAAACGTGCTCGATGTTACCCCATCACCTTTAAGCAGGCGTGGAAGTGACATCGAGTCAGGAAGGGGCTGCCGGCACCAAAGCCGTTCGGCCTCCCAAGCCTGTCTTTTAAGTCACTTCTTTTAGAGATCCTCTCCGCCTCCTTTTCTTCCTCCTCCTCCTCCTCTTCTTCTCCTCCAACTTGGAGGAGAAGGATAGAACTGAATTGCTAGGATTTCTTTCATAATCCTCCTCCTCCTCCTTCTTCGTCCTCCTCCTACTCTCTTCTTCTTGTTGTTATCCTCCTCTTTTCTTCTTCTTCTTCTTCTTCTTCTTCTTCTTCTTCTTCTTCTTCTTCTTCTTCTTCTTCTTCTTCTTCTTCTTCCTCCTCCTCCTCCTCCTCCTCCTCTTCTTCTCCTCCAAGTTGGAGGAGAAGGATAGAGCTGAATTGCTAGGATTTCTTTCATAATCCTCCTCCTCCTCCTCCTCCTTCTCTCTCCTCCTACTCTCTTCTTCTTGTTGTCTTGTCCTTCTCCTCTTTTCTTCTTCTTCTTCTTCTTCTTCTTCTTCTTCTTCTTCTTCTTCTTCTTCTTCTTCTTCTTCTTCTTCTTCTTCTTCTTCTTCTTCTTCCTCCTCCTCCTCCTCCTTCTCCTTCTCCTTCTCCCTCCTCCTACTCTCTTCTTCTTGTTGTTCTCCTTCTCCTCCTCCTCTTTTCTTTTCTTCTTCCTCCTCTTTTTTCTTCTTCTTCTTCTTCTTCTTCTTCTTCTTCTTCTTCTTCTTCTTCTTCTTCTTCTATTTATTTTATTTATTTAGTTTATCAAACATGTACAATCACGATCTTGGGAAGCCTGGGTCAGAACAGGTTAGGACCTGGTTGAGATGATGAGCAAAACGTGGGAGTATAGGCTAGGCTGGAGCATTGATAGGACTTGGTTGCGGAAGGTTGTTGGCAAGCCACCTCTATGGAGCCCATGTTAGTGGAGGCCATCCATCAGCAGCCATCTAGTTACCCAGCAGCCAATGGAAGTGGTGGGAGGGATGGGGACCTTGAGTTGATTTGCTAGGATTTCTTCATAATAATCTCTTCCTCCTCCTCCTCCTCCTCCTCCTCCTCCTCCTCCTCCTCCTCCTCCTCCTCGTCTTCGTCTTCGTCTTCTTCCATCACTAAATGAACTGTTGCAATGCAAGAACTATCCATATATCCCTCTCTCTTGAAGACTTTCTCCATTCTCTATTTAGCTTCACATACACAAACATTGGCTGACCCTATCTGCTTCACATTGCTGATTTGTTGTTGCTAGTTGTGAAGGTTGTGTCCAACCCATTGCGACCCCATGGACCATGTTCCTCTACGCCTTCCTGTCCTCTGCCATCCTCTGGAGCCCATTGAAGCTCACGCCGGCTGTTTCGGTGACTCCATCCAGCCACCTCCTCCTCTGCCATCCCCTTCTTCTTTTGCCCACCATCGTTCCCAGCATGAGGTTCTTCTCCAGAGAGTCCTTCCTTCTCATTAGGTGGCCAAAGTCTTTGAGTTCCCTCTTCAGAATCTGGCCTTCTAAAGAGCAGCCAGAGTTGATCTCCTCTAGGACTGACCGGTTGGATGGCCTTGCAGTCCAAGGGACTCAATGCAGGAGTCTTCTCCAGCACCAGAGTTCAAAGGCCTCCATTCTTTGGTGCTCAGCCTTCCTTACGGTCCAACTTTCACAGCCATCCATTGCAACTGGGAAAACCATATCATTGATAGTGCATGCATTTTTCCCTTAACACAACTCCAGAAGAAAACCTGAGAACGTCGTGCAATTATAAACGCCTCGCTTTCAGTGATCTGACTTGGACCCCTAAGCTAGCATTATCCCAAAGACCCATTTTGAGGAGTCTGCAAGAACAATGGATTTTCATTTTTTTTTATTTTTTGGGAAAGAAAATAGCATTGAGGGGGGTTGCTTGGACCATACATCCTATATTCCGGAAATGAATCCATCAACGCTTTGTCCTGTGAGGCCGAATAACGAAGTTGGAAGGGACCTTGGAGGTCTTCTAGTCCAACCCCCTGCTGCAGGCAGGAAATCCTACATACCATTTCAGACAAATGGCTGTTCACTCCCTTGTTGAAACCCTCCAATGATACAACATCCACAACTTCTGATAGCAAGCCTTTGTTGTTCTCACGGTCGGGAAAATTTATCCTTGGTTCTAGGCTGGTTCTCTCCTGCATTTGGATTATTCTTTTTCCTTCTCTAATTCTCAGGAACGAGGTGAAGATTTTGGATTTTTCTTTTCCGTAGAAACATTACCTTGGAAGTTACGGTCTGACTTAAGCGTAGTACACAAAATTGTCTGCTTCAATGTCCTACCTGTCAACCACTACTTCAGCTTCAACTGCAATAATACAGGCAAACAATAGATACAAACTTAAGGTAAACCGCTCCAAACTCGATTGCAGAAAATATGACTTCAGCGACAGAGTGGTCAATGCCTAGAATTCTCTACCTGACTCCGTTCTTACATCCTCAAATCCTCACAGCTTCAACCTTAAACTTTCTAGCGTGGACCTCACCCCATTCCTAAGAGATCTGTAAAAGGGGCGTGCATAAGCGCACCAGCGTGCCTTCCGTCCCTGTCCAACTGTCCCCATTTATTTGTACTCATTTCATGTGCTCAGTGGTGGGATTCAAAAATTTATACTACTGGTTCTATGGACGTGGCTTGGTGGGTGTGGTGTGGCTTGGTGGGCATGGCTTGGTAGGTATGGCAGGGGAAGGATACTGCAAAATCCCCATTCCCTCCCCACTTCAGGGGAAAGATACTGCAAAATCCCCATTCCCTCCCCACTCCAGGGGAAGGTTACTGCAAAATCCCCATTCCCACCCCATTTCAGGGGAAGGATACTGCAAAATCCCTATTCCCTCCCCACTCCAGGAGAAGGATACTGCAAAATCCCCATTCTCTCACGATCAGCTGGGACTCGGGAGGCAGAGAATAGATGGGGGCGGGGCCAGCCAGAAGTGGTATTTACTGGTTCTCCGAACTATTCAAAATTTCCGTTACCAGTTCTCCAGAACTGGCCCGAACCTGCTGAATACCTCTGCATGTGCTCATGTCCATGTTTATACTTGTACCTATTATCTCGTACATGTTTGACGATCTAAATAAAATAAATAAAATAAGTTGGTCGGTTGGCTGCCTCCTCGCCCCTCCTTTACTGACCCTTAAACCCTTGCCCATTATGGCTCAGTGTTTCTTTGTGATGGGCATGTTTTGAAAACATTGGACTTAAAAGCCTTGGTTAACAAAACCCCAGCCTACCATGTTTCAAGGTGAAACATGGAACTGAATTAATAAATACGGCTGGAAAAAAAAAAAAGCTTTGTCTTTCATCGCCGCCGAGAGCTCTCTGGGGTAGCCCTTCCATTGTAGCGGCGATATTATTCCGTTAGCCAGCATACCTAGCTGCACAATTCCGACACCGCGGGTTTCTAATCTGCTTATTTATAATTCAAAAGCTGGCCCATATATTAATGAACCCTTAATGAGCTGTTGAAAATGCCTGAATTACAGTCAGATTATTAAACTCCAACGGCCCCTGTAATCAGACCGGTTTTTTTGAGTGGGATTTGAGGGTGCTTGCTTTCGGTATCGGGGAGGGAAGGGGGGCTTCGTGCAGCGAAGGGTTCGATAGGGGAGGCTTTGTAATAATTTTGACCTGCAATTTATTTATTGGCCTCTGAATGCAGCGTTATCTACGGAGGCAGGTGCACTGTGGATTGAAAGGCAGCTAATTAGGATTCGCGGGAAGATAGGCTAAAACTCTGGTTTTAGGAACAAAGGCCGGTTCGTGGGCGAAACAAATGGTTGAGCCTCTGTTTGCGGGTGCGATTTGTCGGGGATCTTAACGGTATGGAAATAAATGGTGAGGCTCTGCGTAGGTGCAAATTGGGAGCAAGGTTCTCCCCCGCAAATATGTGCCACTCGTTCCCGACTCTAGGGGACGGTGCTCATCTCCGTTTCAAAAGCCGAAGAGCCAGCGCTGTCCGAAGACGTCTCCGTGGTCATGTGGCTGGCATGACTCAACGCCCAAAGGCGCATGGAACGCTGTTCCCTTCCCACCAAAGGTGGTTCCTATTTTTCTACTTGCATTTTTTACGTGCTTTCGAACCACTCGGTTGGCAGAAGCTGGGACGAGTCATGGGAGCTCCCTCCGTTCCGCGGTGCTGGGGATTCAAACTGCTGACCTTTCTGATCAACAAGCTCAGTGTCTTTAGTCACTGAGCCACCACGTCCCTTCCCCCCCCCCCACTCTTGCCTGACAAATAACAATCTAGCTGGCGTCCTTGGGTTGCCAATGTTATTAGTCGTTCTCCTGTTAAGGTGGAAGTGATAGATGGTTGCGCCGGGCGAAGTAGTCCATGCTATATCTCTAATACCAGGAAGCCCTCAAAGGTCAGCGAACTAAACAGTAATAAAGCTGTAGGTTGATATACTGGGGAATAAAAATAGACAAACAATAAGCAGTGGGGCGGGGGGAGTTTATATGTCCAGAAGGCACCTAGTATGGGTGCTTAATTTGCAAAGGACTTTGGTCGTGCCTAGCAAAAAGGGGAAGCTGGCCTGTAAAAAACATTACCTCTACTGTTGTGTCTTCAGGATCTGTGTCCAGAATAAGATTCTAGTGTGGGTTTAAGTCATGAAGAAATTAAAGCAAGGTGGCCAAGAGCCGAGGTGGCGCAGTGGTTAGAGTGCAGTACGGCAGGCTACTTCTGCTGACTGCTGGCTGACTGCCATTTGGCAGTTCGAATCTCACCAGGCTCAAGGTTGACTCAGCCTTCCATCCTTCCGAGGTGGGTAAAATGAGGATCCAGATTGTTGTGGGGCAAGAGGCTGACTCTGTCAACTGCTTAGAGAGGGCTGTAAAAGCACTGTGAAGCAGTATATAAGTCTAAGGGCTATTGCCCTTCCTTCCTTCCTTCCTTCCTCACTCACTCACACACTCACTCACTCACTCACTCCTTTTTTCCTTCCTTCCTTTCTTCCCTCCCATCTTTCTTCCCCCCACCCTTCATCCCTCCTCCCTCCCTCCCTTAGCCTTCCATCCTTCAGAGGTGGGTAAAACAAGGACCTAGATTGTTGGGAGCAAGAGGCTGAGTCTGTAAAACCGCTTAGAGAGGCAATCACAAAGTGGTATATACATCTAAGGGCTATTGCTCTTCCTTCCTTCCTTCCTTCCTTCCTTCCTTCCTTCCTTCCTTCCTTCCTTCCTTCCTTCCTTCCTTCCTTCCTTCCTTCCTCCCGCCCTCCCTTAGCCTTCCATCTTTCCGAGGTGGGTAAAATGAGGACCCAGATTGTTGGGGGACAAGAGAATGACTCTGTAAACCCGCTTAGGGCTGGAAAGCACCGCAAAATGGTATATAAGTCTAAGGGTATTGCTCTTCCTTCCTTCCTTCTTTCCTTCCTTCCTTCCTTCCTTCCTTCCTTCCTCCTGCCCTCCCTCCCTCCCTTAGTCTTCCATCCTTCCGAGGTGGGTAAAATGGGGACCTAGATTTTTGGGGGGCAAGAGGCTCACTCTGTAAACCTGCTTAGAGAGGGCTGGAAAGCACCGCAAAATGGTATATAAGTCTAAGGGCTATTGCTCTTCCTTCCTTCCTTCCTCCCTCCCTCCCTCCTTTAACCTCCCGTCCTTCCGAGGTGGGTAAAATGAGGACCCAGATTGTTGGGGGACAAGAGGATGACTATCAGTCAGCTATTCCCAGCATGGAACTTGCATTTGGCTCGATATGGACACCCATTGATGCCAGAAAAGGAGGTATCAACACACAAGTTCTGGCGTAGCTTGGGGTGGGGGTGGGGGGGTCTTCTCCCCACCCAGGGAATTGGCCAGGATGGCATGCTTACTGAAAGAGGTTAATTCCAGGGGGTCTTGTTTTGGGGGCGGTTTGCCGTACGTCTCTTTAAGCGTCCTCCTTAACATTGGTAATTATACTCTCAACGTTGTGTGTTTTGCGGTGTGGAATACATCTTGGCAGCCCGCCCACCTCAACCCGATTAAACGTACAAATTGTCAGCCTTGATCTGTGGCGTTCAGATGGGACTGCTGACAAGGCATAACTCGGGGAGCTTCTCCTGGGCAGCTGAAGCTTTTCATTTCTTCTGGGGAAGGAGTGGGGGGGGGAGAAGGAGAGAGAGAGAGAGAGAGGAACCTGGAAGGGGAGGAGGGGTTGCCTGCTACTAAACAGATGCTACCGCCACCAAACCATATGTGTATAGAGCCCTGAAATTTTGGCTTGGGCAGGGCAAGGCAGTGGAGAAGCACAGATCATGAATTACCTGCGGTAGAGCAACTCCCACCCGCAAAAAGGGGAGATTTCTTTTCTTTTTCTTCTTTTTTCAATATTAAGGGTTGGTTTTTTTCGTTTTCATATAATCACATGTGTACTATTACATAGCCAACAACATACTGTATTATTAAATGTTTACATCGGTTCATCTTGCCATCAACTCCCAAAACACAATTATTGGCTCTTCTGCTCTCCATACACCATATTTGTACCTTATCCGTCACTTCCTTCTCCCTCTCTCCTCCCTACTTCCTTTCTTCCCTCTGTCATCCTTCCCTTCTCCACTTCCCCTTCCTCTCTTCTTCCACTCCTCCTTTCTCTCCTCCTCTTCCCTGCTCCCTTCCCCTCTCTCCTATCCCTCTCTTCTTCCCCCCCCTCTCCTCTATTTCCCACTCTTCATCTCATTTACTTGGTGTATTTCAGCTTCTGAGCAAGCTCCGTTTTACGTTGATGGCATTTATCATTCCTTTTCAACATACGTACTTACCATATTTAATGTTAACATGTATAAGGGGGAGATTTCTTACTTGGCACCCAAGATGGACTTATTTCCTTGGATATTTGGGTCTTGCGTTCCCATCTTAAATAAAAAACAGAACAAGAGGATTGAGGAATTCCTGCCTTTTCACAATATTGGCAGATTCTAAAGCAGTGCAACACAATTTTCCCCCTTCCTCTTAAAAATTCTGCTTCTAGAGCAGGACTCACCAATATTTTGGACCTTGGGGATCACTAAACTCATAATTTTAAATCCCGCAGACCACTAATATGACCTGCCTAATGACCGGCTGGGTGGGCATGGCTAGGCGGTCATGTGACTGGGTGGGCATGGCCAAATTGATGTCACTCACATTGAGGGACGCCTCACCAGCCTCGACTTGCTCCTTCCCTCCCAGCCCTTCCTCGCCTCCTCCCCCCTGGGGTTGTGAAAGGTCAGACACAACTTAGCAATTGAACCACAACCACAATTAAACCTGTTTATCCCACTGTTTAATTTGCATGAATTGCAGGATTCAGGGTGCAGAATCTCACCTTAGTGGCCAATCCCCACCAGCTAGGAGGTGGCAGATATTCCCGCGAAGGCATCTCTCTATGGAACAGAGAGATGGTCTTTCTATTTTCGAGGATTCAAGAACTGGCGGGATGTGGATACGGATGTGGACATTTCATGCGGATCTAATGGAGATCTCCTTTTTCTTTCCTTCTCCCAAGGTCTCAGCATCCGAGGGGCGCAAGAGGAAGACCCTCCAGATCCGCAGCTCATGAGGTTGGACAATATGCTGCTCGCGGAAGGAGTCTCGGGCCCCGAGAAAGGCGGCGGATCGGCGGCAGCGGCAGCGGCAGCAGCAGCTTCAGGCGGAACTTCAGATAATTCGATTGAACACTCGGATTACCGAGCCAAATTGACACAGATCAGACAGATTTACCACACCGAGCTGGAGAAATATGAGCAGGTTAGAACTTGAAGCTTTGGCACCTGGTTACATTAGTAGCACATCAAGGGGACCCAGTGGCTCAGTGGCTACGAAGCTGAGCTTGTCAGTCAGAAAGGTCGGCAGTTCAAATCCCTAGCGCCGGGTAACGGAGGGAGCTCCTGTGACTTTTGTCCCAGCTTCTGCCAACCTAGCAGTTCGAAAGCATGTAAAAATGCAAGTAGAAAAATAGGAACCACCTTTGGTGGGAAGGGAACAGCGTTCCATGCGCCTTCGGCGTTGAGTCATGCCGGCCACATGACCACGGAGACGTCTTCGGACAGTGCTGGCTCTTCGGCTTTGAAACGGAGATGAGCACCGCCCCCTAGAGTCGGGAACGAGTAGCATGTATATGCGAGGGGAATCTTTATCTTACATTGGTAGTGGTTCTCTTGATTGAAGTCAGCCTCCAAAAACCTAATGAGGCACAGTGGTTAGAGTGCAGTACTGCAGGCTACTTCTGCCTGCCTGCTGGCTGCCTGCTGTTTGGCAGTTCAAATCTCACCGGGCTCAAGGTTGACTCAGCCTTCCGTCCTTCTGAGGTGGGTAAAACGAAGATCCAGATTGTTGGGAGACAATAGGCTGACTCTGAAAACCGCTGTAAAGCACTGTGAAGCGGTATATAAATCTAAGTGCTATTGCTTGCTTGCTTCCCTCCCTCCCTCCCTCCCTCCCTCCCTCCCTCCCTCCCTCCTTCCTTCCTTCCTTCCTTCCTTCCGTGGTATTGCAGTGGTTAGAATGCAGGATTGCAGGCTGACTCTGCCCCACAGCCTGGAGTTCGATCCTGATCGGCTCAAGGTTGACTCAGCCTTCCATGTTTCCGAGGTGGGTAAAATGAGGACCTAGACTGGTTTTTTTTTGGGGGGGGGGGGGGGGCAACAGGCTGACTCTGTAAGCCGCTTAGAGAGGGCTTTAAATCCCTGAAAAGTGGTATATAAATCTATTGCTATTTGCCTATCCCAGGTACTTGGGAAGATAGGCCGATAGAAACAAAATGCCAACTCCAGACTGAACAATGTGACCAACCACAATTCCTCCCTGCCTCCTGCATGACCTACATAGTCGCAGGCAGGGAACGTTACCGGACTTTCCCCAGATATCTGGGTCAGCTCCAATTCTATCCCCCCCAAGAAGGAAGCGGCTCTGATGTCTTGCTGCTTTCTCTCTTCCTTTGAACCCGGGAGCAAAGGCCCGGCGCTGCCTTTATTGTGGCTTCAGCCTCCCCTCCCCAACCCCCTGCCCTCTGCCCCCTGCCTGGAGTTTGATTTTGACATTTGTTGCCACTTACAGGGGGTGCATTTTAAAGCAGCAGGAAATGGGGACAGGAGACGGGGGCGAAGGAAGCAAATCTTTCAGGAAAGTGTGTCTTGCCATCCTTTTCCCCAGCGCCAGGAGAAAAAAAAAATCCCCCCCTTCGTAATTTACAACCGCTATAATAGAGATGACATATTGAAAGCTATCTTCTATAATTACATTGAAATACTTTTTTTTTTTTTTTGCTTTCCCTGCTCTGGGCAAAAAGTATTTGTAAGCATCTCGAAACTCCCAGGATAACTGGGGAGCTACAGAATGCCCCGATGCCCCCTTTCTGTAATTTGGGGTGTTTTTTGGAGGGTGGGGGGAAGCAAGGAAGGGGACACCTCCCCCCCCCAAACTAGGAGCCTGCTGGACAAGTTTTAAGGGAGGAGTGGAAGGGAAGGAAGGGTTGTTATTTTTTTTTTTCCAAGGCAGAAGGAAATAAAACAATTTATCATGCTAAAACTACAGCAGGGAAATAGTTATCCGGTGACTTCCAGCTGCCTTCAAGCATCGCAGGCCCATCTCCGATTTTAAGTAAACCTACTGTCCATTTCTGCTCGTTTTCTGCGCATCCTTGCAAATAATTCTGGGGGAGCAATCCCACAGCAGGGGTGGGGAGGTGACATTTATCCTAACTGTAACCCTGCCACAAAGAAGAGGATGGTCAACCTGTTCTCCAAAGGCAGGAGAAGACGCAACAGATGGAAACTAACCAAGGAGAGGAGCAACCTGGGATTAAGGAGGAATTTCCTGACAGTGAGAAGAATCAATCAGGGGAAAAACATGCCTCCATCTCTGGAGGTTCTAAAGAAGTGACGGGACAACCATTTATCTGGGATGGGATAGGTTTCCTGCTTGAACAGGGGGTTGGACTAGAAGACCTCCAAGGTCCCTTCCGTTAGTCTGTTATTCCCAACAGTGAGAGCAATAAACAGGTGGAACTACTTGCCTCCAGAAATTGTGGGCGCTCCATCACTGCAGGTTTTTAAGAAAAGGTTGAACAGCCATTTGTCTGAAATGGTGCAGGGTTTCCTGCTTGAGCAGGAGGTTGGACTAGAAGACCTCCAAGGTCCCTTCCAACTCTGTTATTCTGGGGTATTGTCTCTGGGATGAGACGGGAATTTAAAAGTCCCTTTTTATTGCTTCCGAGGGAGAAAGCCTTGGTTTTAGTAGCCACCGTGTGAAGATTTCCCCTGGTTTTTTAATTATCTAAATGTAAATACTTAACGAATTTTACTTAGAGTAATGAGCTAAGTGCACACTCCATAAACGAGCCGTTCAGATTAATCACGGATGAAGGGACGGCTGTAGAGGCCAGCTTTTTGAAATCCCGCGGAAAGGAGGAAGACTGCTGCCAAACTGCTCATCAAGATTCGTCCTTGACATACGACCACGGTTGAGCCCAACGTTTCTGTCGCTAAGCGAGACATTTGTCAAGTGACCCCATGTTGTGGGTTTCTGCTGGAAACTAGGGATTAGTTCTTGGGGCTATTTTAGCTGTTAGGCTTCCAAGTAATACACCCATAGCAAGCAGAACTCCGAGGCAGGTAGATTCCTCAAAGAATAATTTTATTGGATAGATCAGGGATCAGCAACCTGTGGCTCTGGAGCTGCATGTGGCTCTCTCATCCCTCTGCTGTGGCTCCCTGTTACCAGTTGGCGACACAATTGATAGGGCTTTCGGTTAGGACAGGTAGAGGAAAAAGGATGCTGCGCTGGGAGGAGACTCTATGGTGGGGGAATTGGACTTCCGGTCGGCAGAGGAAAAAGGACGCACAAGGTGGAGACTCTATGGTGGGGGAATTGGACTTCTGGTCGGCAGAGGAAAAAGGACACACAAGGAGGAGACTCTATGGTGGGGAAATTTGACTTCTGGTTGGCAGAGGAAAAAGGACGCACAAGGAGGAGACTCTATGGTGGGGGAATTGGACTTCCAGTCGGCAGAGGAAAAAGGACGCCGCACTAGGAGGAGACTCTATGGTGGGGAAACGGAACTTCCAGTTGGCTTCACAATTGAACGGGGGGCTTCCGGTTAGGACCTTTGTGGCTCTTTGAGTGTTTAAGCCAACCCCTGGGACAGATCATATTGGCCCAAGCTGGTGAAAACCGACTCTGAATGTCCCTGCGGGTTTCACACAATTAAAAAATGAAAGTTTTCTTCCCCCAAACAATCGATCACATAGTCCAATCAAGATGCCCTCTGATTATCCTGGTAATCTCTCCGGCTTGGTTCCTAGGAGAAAGTATTTTTTTTAAACTACAAAACCTCAGCTATTTCTATCCCATCCCCCCCCCTTAGCCCTCAGCTCCAGTGTGGCAACCCTTCAAAAGCTTCAAAACGGCTTCGGTCAGGTCAGCTTCAGAGTTGACATTAGCAGGACCTGAAGCAGAACATTGTGTGAACCTAAACACAGGTAACAGATTAACACAGTTGGAAGAGACCTAGCAGGTCATCTAGTCCAACCCCCCTCCTACTACAAGCAGGATACCCTACACCATTTCTGACAAATGGCAGTCCGATCTCTTCTTGAAATGTTCAAGTGCTGAAGCTCCCACAACTTCTGAAGGCAACTTCTGTTCCATGGGTTGGTTGTTCTCACTGTCAGGAAATTCCTCCTTCTTTCCAGGTTGAATCTCTCCTGGATCAGTTGTATTTGTATTTGTATTTATTGAGTTTGTATGCTGCCCTACTCCCGAGAGACTCAGGGCGGCTCACAATAAAAAGGGAGGGGATACAAAAAATAAAAATAAAACAACAGTTTAAAATTCTGCAACAGCCATACCTCGAATGGGGCTGGATGATTCAACAGCCCCAGGCCTGCCGGAACAGCCAGGTCTTAACTGCTTTGCGGAAGGCCAGGAGGGTAGTAAGGGTCCGGATCTCCATGGGGAGATCGTTCCAGAGGGCTGGAGCAGCCACAGAGAAGGCCCTCCTCCGAGGAGTTGCCAGCCGACATTGGCTGGCAGATGGAATTCGGAGGAGGCCTAATCTGTGGGATCTAATAGGTCGTTGGGAGGTGATTGGCAGAAGGTGGTCTCTCAAGTACCCAGGTCCGATACCATGTAGGGCTTTAAAAGTAACGACTAGCACCTTGAAGCATGTCCGGAGACCAACAGGCAGCCAGTGCAGCTCGTGGAGGATAGGTGTGACGTGGGTGTACCGAGGTGCACCCACAATCGCTCGTGTGGCTGCATTCTGGACTAACTGAAGTCTTCGAACACTCTTCAAGGGCAGCCCCATGTAGAGCGCGTTACAGTAATCCAGTCTTGAGGTCACGAGGGCGTGAGTGACTATCTGAAGTGCCTCCCGGTCCAGGTAGGGTCGCAATTGGTGCACCAGGCGAACCTGGGCAAAGCTCCCCCTGGTCACAGCCGACAAATGGTGTTCTAGAGTCAGCTGTGGATCAAGGAGGACTCCCGAATTGCAAACCCTCTCTGAGGGGCGTATAATTTCACCCCCCAGACTGAGAGATGGAAAGGTTAGCCAATCTTTGGGAGGGAGCATCAATAGCCACTCGGTCTTGTCAGGATTGAGTGCAAGCTTGTTCGTCCCCATCCAGACCCTGACAGCCTCCAGGCACTGGCACATCACTTCTACCGCTTCACTGAGTTGGCACGGGGCGGACAGATACAATTGTGTATCGTCCGCGTATTGATGGTATTTGATCCCGTGCCGGCGTATGATCTCACCCAGCGGCTTCATGTAGATGTTAAATAGGAGGGGGGACAGGACTGAACCCTGCGGCACCCCATAGTTGAGGGGCCTAGGGGTCGACCTCTGCCCTCCGACCAACACCGACTGCGACCTGTCCGAGAGGTAGGAGGAGAACCACCGAAGGATGGTGCCTCCCACTCCCACCTCCCGCAGTCGTCGCAGAAGGATACCATCCCTGACCCCTATCCCTGGCTCACCAGAGATCATCAATCAGCGCAACCAAAGCAGTTTCCGTGCTGTAACCAGGCCTGAAACTGGACTGAAAGGGATCCAGATAATCGGTTTCATCCAAGGACCGTCGGAGTTGAAAGGCCACCACTTTCTCAACAACCTTCCCCACAAAGGGGAGGTTGGAGACTGGACGATAATTGCTCAAAATGGATGGATCCAGAGAAGATTTCTTCAGGAGGGGTCTCACCACCGCTTCCTTTAGGAGGAGCGGGAAGGATCCTTCCTGGAGAGAGGTGTTAACTATTGTCCAGATCCAGCCGCGTGTCACCTCCCTGCTGGTCGAGACCAGCCAGGAGGGGCACGGGTCCAGTATACAGGTGGAGGCACTCACCGCTCCCATGGCCTTGTCTACTTCCTCAGGAGCGACAAGTTGAAACTCGCTCCATAAGCTCCGCTCAAGACCTTCCCCTGGTACCTCGGCTGGTACCGTGCAATTGGAGTCCAGGTCTGTCCGAATCTGAGCGACTTTATCCGTTAGAAACTGAACAAATTCCTCAGCTCTACCTTGTAAAGGGTCATCCGCGTCCCTCCCTTTCAAGAGGGAGCGGGTTATTCTAAACAAGGCGTCTGGGCGCGATTCAGCGGATGCAATAAGAGCGGCAAAATGCGCACATTTCGCCGCCCGTATTGCCACAAGATAGGCTCTGATATAGGCTCTCATCAGTGCTCGGTCTGACTCAGAGTTACTGGCCCTCCAGCGGCGCTCTAGGCGTCTCTTTTGGCGCTTCATCTCCCGGATAATGATTTCCATCCATTATCCCTTGTTTGGCCTTTGAGTGCTTTGGAAAATAGCTTGAGCTCCTCCTCTCTGTGGCAGCCCCTCAAATATCGGAAGAATGCTCTCCTGTCTCCCCTGGTCCTTCTCTTCACTAGACTAGCCATGCCCAGTTCCTGCAACTGTTCATCGTATGTTTTAGTCTCAAATCCCATAATCATGGTTGCCTTGGGATGCACTGCAGATCATTGGAGGACATGTTTTCTGCGCTTGGAGTAAACATGTTGTGCAGTGGTGGGATTCAACATTTTTTACTACTGGTTCTGTGGGCGTGACTTTGTGGGCCTGGCAGTGGAAGGATACAGCAAAATCCCCGTTCCCTTCCCACCCCACTAATCTGCTTTCCAGCTCCGTTCTCCTGTTCAGGGCAACAAAAGAAGATCAGCTGGGAGGCAGTGGGGGCGCGGCCAGCCTATTTGCCGGTTCTCCAAACTACTTAAAATTTCCGCTACCAATTCTCTGGAACCTGTCAGAACCGGCTGAATACCGCCTCTGACGTTGTGGGTTTGCCCGAAGCATCCCTCCTCATTCTCTCCTTCACTCCCCTCTCCCTCTCTGCAGGCATGCAATGAATTCACCACGCACGTGATGAACCTCCTGCGAGAGCAGAGCCGAACACGGCCCATTTCCCCCAAAGAGATCGAGAGGATGGTTGGGATCATCCACCGGAAATTCAGCTCCATCCAGATGCAGCTCAAGCAAAGCACCTGTGAGGCAGTCATGATCTTGAGGTCCCGCTTCCTTGATGCCAGGTGGGTCGATGCGGTAGATATCTTAGGGGGCTTGCAGTGGATCAGGGAGGGTCGAAGCAAAGTTTTGAGAAGCTCGTTTGTTCTACCATCACGGCAGGCCTGAAAATCCTTGTTTCCCAAGGTCTTCTGCCATGATGGTAGGACATGATGGAGCTTGTAGAAGAAAGCACTCCAAACTTGGCAACTTTTAAGACTTGTGGACTTCGACTGCCAAAATTCTCCAGCCAGCAGGAAAGAGCCTGAGTTTTACTAGCCACCTCACCCTGTTAAGATTGCCCATCGGGTTATTTTTTTTAAAAAAAATTATTCTAAATGTAAGTACTTAACCATTTCTACTTAAAATTGGCTGGCTGAGGAATTCTGAGAATTGAAGTCTACAAGTCTTAAAATTGCCAAGTTTGGAGATGCCTGGTCCAGGAGATGTCATTGTCTCACCTGTGGGATTTCTTTCTCTCTCTCTCTCTCTCTCTCTCTCTCTCTCTCTCTCTCTCTCTCTCTCTCTCTCTCTCTCTCTCTCTCTCTCCCTCTCTCTCTCTCTCCCTCCCACCCTCCCTCCCTCCCTCTCCCTCTATATCTCTCTCTCTCTATCTCTTTCTCTGTCTTTCTCTCTGTCTCTTTCTCTCTCTCTCTCTCTCTGTCTCTCTTCGTCTCTCTTTCTCTCTCTATCTCTTTCGCTCTCTTTTTGTCTCTGTCTCTCTCTCTGTCTCTCTGCCTGTCTGTCTGTCTCTCTCTCCCTCCCTCCCTCTCTATCTCTATCTATCTTTTTATCTATCTCTTTCTCTCTTTCTCTCTTTCTCTTTCTCTGTCTCTTTCTCTGTCTATCTCTCTGTCTCTCTCTGTCTCTGTCTCTCTCTCCCTCTCCTTTGCCTTTTCCCCCTCTCCTTTTCCTTCTACCCATCTCCCCCTCTTTGCCCTTCCCTATCCTGCTCTTACTCTCCTTCTCCCCCTCCCTCTGCCCCTCTTTCCCCCTCTCCCTCTCCCCTTCCCTCTCCCCTCCTTTGCTCTGCTCTTAGGCGAAAAAGGCGCAACTTCAGTAAACAAGCCACAGAAATCCTGAATGAGTATTTTTACTCGCACCTCAGCAATCCCTACCCCAGCGAAGAAGCCAAAGAAGAGCTGGCAAAGAAATGCAGCATCACAGTATCACAGGTAAAACCTGACTCCTTCGTGTGTTTGTGAGAGAGAGAGGGGTGGGAGGGAGGAGACTTTTGGTGACAGGTAGGTTCCCCTTGTGAGAACCATTGCCATTTATGAAATTAAAATTGCCCTTCCTATGTTGTTCTAAGGGACACTGTGGCTCAGTGACTAAGACACTGAGCTTGTTGTTCAGAAAGGTTTGAATCCCTAGCACCACATAACGGAGCGAGCTCCCGTGACTTGTCCCAGCTTCTGCCAAACTAGCGGTTCGAAAGCATGTTAAAAAAAAATGCAAGTAGAAATATAGGAACCCCCTTTGGTGGGAAGGAAACAACGTTCTGTGCGCCTTCGGCTGTTGAGTCATGCCGGCCACATGACCACGGAGACGTCTTCGGACATCGCTGGTTCCTGAACCCTTTGTCCAACTTGCAGTGGGGAGTTGCATCCCTTGGACAAGCTAAGCGGCTCCAGGACGGGTAGATTCCCATATTTGTGCGGCGAAAGCTTTCTCGGGCCTTCTGGCTGATTGGAGGGGGTGGGGGGACATGCCCAGAGAGCGGCTAATTAGAATTTAAAAGCCAGCCTCACATATGATATGATTGGCCTTAGTAAAGGAGGCCTACTCATG
>NW_028261382.1:34273813-34280108 GCF_051295495.1 Thamnophis sirtalis
GAACTCATCAACCCCAGGCCTGCCGGCACAGCCAGGTTTTGACGGCTTTCCGGAAGGCCTGGAGAGAGGTGAGGGTCCGAATCTCCGCGGGGAGTTCATTCCAAAGGGCCAGAGCTGCTACAGAGAAGGCCCTCCCCCAGGTGGTAGCCAGATGGCATTGGCTGGTAGACGGAACCCGGAGGAGGCCGACCCTGTGCGATCTAACGGGTCTATGGGAGGTAATTGGCAGCAGGCGGTCTCTCAAGTAGGTCCAATACCATATTCATCAACACGAACCTTATCTCGCTCGGAGAGCTGCCAGATAACTAGTTTCCAAAAACAGAGCAGGGCAAAACTCGGCACAGAGTCTCTTATAGTCACAAACAGAACTTCCCACTCTTGATACGACGGAAGGAACGAACTGTTTCCTGCAAAAGCCCCCTCCCCATTTGCTCCTCTTTTGTTTCCTATGGGAGGGGCCAATCACCTCCAAGGTATGGCTTTACTCCCAAGTCGACCCTGTTTTCTTAGTTGTTCTTGCCTTCTGGCAGCTCTGCACATGCGCACACTGGGAACAGGCTCCAGCTGTTCCTCTGCCTCACTGCTGTCTATCTCCCTCTCTGCCTCCGATGCAGAGCCCTCGTCTGAGCTTTCCCCAGTCCCCAGGACTGGCCCATCTTCCTCCCCAACCTCCCCATTGTCCGGCTCTGCTGCCAGCTCCACTGGCAGGCCACAACCAAGGGAACAATCAAGAAGAGGAGTTGCCCAGGGGACAGGCGCGCCACGAAATATTAACTACTGGTTCCCAGCAAGGAAGAGGAACGGCTAACACCACATGTGCCAGGCGAAATGGCTCCCCAGTGCCATTGGTTTGCCGTCACGGTCATAGGGAAAGGGGTCAGGAGACCCAGCTCCGGTGGGGTTCCAGGAACTCCTTTGCAAATCCCGTTTCTGGAGAGTGATGCTTCCTCCGATGGGTCTTAACAGGGCGTCCGTCAAGGGGAGGCCCTTGATTCGATTTGGACCTCTTTATTGGCTCCTGGAAGCCGTGGGCCAGGCCTGCTGTGCTTTGCATGACTTCATATTTCTTGGAAGGGCACGGAAAGCCATCTGCGATTCTTCCGCTCGCCATGGCAATTCGGTTAAGCCTTGGTCTTGCTTAATGGCGGCTCTTTGTCATCAAAAGGACACCAAGTTCCTGGAAAAACGTTTGCAAAGGACAAGACCCCCCCTCCCCTGAAGCGATTTGCCTTGCGAGAAAAAGAGACATTTTAAAGGACATTGAAGGTCCGTTTTTTTTGTTTTCGGGAGGTTTTAAAAAAACATCTTGTGAAATATAGGGGCATTTTAGATCTAAAGGGACGTGGTAGCTCAGGGGCTAAGACGCTGGGCTTTTCGATCTAAAAAGTCAGCAGTTTGGAGGTTCGAATCCCTCCGCGTAACGGAGTGAGCTCCCGTGATTTGTCCCAGCTTCTGCCAACCTAGCAGTTCGAAAGCATGTCAAAAATGCAAGTAGAAAAATAGGGAACCACCTTTGGTGGGAAGGGAACAGTGTTCCATGCGCCTTTGGCGTTGAGTCATGCCGGCCACAAGACCAGGGAGACGTCTTCAGACAGCGCTGGCTCTTCGGCTTTGAAACGGAGATGAGCACCGCCCCCTAGAGTCGGGAACACGCATGTCCAGACATCCAAAATCCATAAATATTTTATTTGTTTTCTTTCAAGAGAAAACCGGTGGTATTAAAAACAAAAAACAAAAAACGAGGCTCTCAAATCCTTTTGTTTTCAGCCAACGCCTGGATGTGTTCAGAGACAGTTCAGAAGAAGAACAGATGATAGGCTGGAGTTAGCTTTGATGACCCTTGACTCACCTAAATTGCACACTGTGTGGGGTTGTTATTTCCCTCCCCACTTCTGAACAGCAGGAAGGTGCCCATTCTCAACTCTTGTCAATTGCCTTCTGAGTTTAGTTGAGGGAACGAGGCTTGCTTAGAAGGAGACGCTGGGATTGAAAACGGTGGATGATTTCATTTTATTTTACTCTATTATTTTATTTTATTATTTTATTTTTTTAACTGGGAGGAGGCCAGCCCTGACTTTGATATTCCGCTGCCTTGTGCAGGTTAAACATAATGTACGATCCACTGCGCCTTTCATTGCTTCCAATTAAACTTTGCTTGTTAGTTTAACCTCTAGGTAATCCCATCAAACAATGGATGGGGAAGACAACACTGCCCACAGTAGCTATGGCTGAGTGGCCATTAATTTTAATTGCCTTGATATTAAAGATTAAGAACTAGGGGGGACTGGCAGGGTGGAAACAATTCTGATGTCAGGCAAATCTGCCTTCCCTAGGCTGCGGGGATATTAAATTTTTTTTACTGTGAATTAAACAAGCCTTTATTAGTGGTGGCCATTGTTGGATTGGTCCAGAGGTGTGCATAAATGCCCCGGTTTTCTTATATATCCACAGACAATCTGCTTGACGTATAGAGATTCTGCAATTATGAAACTGTTAATAAAAGCCATAATTGGATTGTCCGTAGTAATTATTTGCCGGCTTTCATTAATGCTTTATTGCTTCCTGACTGACAAGGTAATATTAAGTGCAATATATGTAATACTTCAGTGGGTCGTCCTGGGAATTTGGCGGGCCAAAGGACGCACCTTTGCTTATTGCCTTCGGAGCTTGGAGGGTTTTCATTAATTTAAGGGAGAGCCGAGGCCAGGAGGATGGTAGCAAGGGTTTTCCTGCTTGCTTAAAGACGATGAGAGATGCTCAGAGGATGCTCTTTGTTTCGCTTGTAGCCATCTGATGGCCTGGTCAAGGGAGTGGCTTTCCAAGCCAAACGCTTTCCGATCTGCGGACGATTCATAAGAACGGCCTTCGTGTTCTCCCGGGGAGAAATGTTCCCATGGGGTTTCATGCCCCTTTCTCAAATCTTGTTTTGAAGGCTCTTTCAGAAAACCTTCAGAGAGGTTCATGAGGATAGCAATAGCCCTTAGAGTCAGATACCGCTGCAGAGTGCATTGTGGGAAATAATACTCAACCCAATATTCTCTTTCCTTTCCCTTCCCTTTCCTCTCCTCCCTTCCTTTTTCATCCTTTCCTTCTCTTCCTATCCCCTTTCATCTCTTCTTTCTTTCTCCTTTCCCTTTCATCTGTTCTTCCCTTCCCCTTCTTCTTTCCTTCCTCTTTCTTTATTTCCTTCCTCCCTCTCCCTTCCACCCCTTTCCTTCTCCTTCCTTTCTTCCCTTCTTTCTGTCTCGTTTATTCTCCCTCTCTCCCTTTCTTCTTCCTTCCTTCCGTTCTTCCTTCCTGTCTCTATTATTCTCCCTCTCTCCGCCTCCACTTTCATTTCCCTCTCTCCCTTTCCTTCTCCTTCCTTCCCTCCCTCCTTCATTCCTCTCTCTTTTATTCTCCCTCTCTCCTCTCCCTTTCCTTCTCCTTCTTTCCTTCTCTCCTCTCTTTTTTATTCTCCCTCTCTCTTCCCCTTTTCATTTCCCTCTCTCCCTTTCCTTCTTCCTCCCTCCCTCTCTCCCTCCACTCCTTTCCTTCTCCTTCCTTCTTTCCCTCCTTCCTTCCTTTTCATCCTTCCTCTCTCTTTTATCCTCCCTCTCCTCCCCCTTTCCATTTCCCTCTCTCCCTTTCCTTCTGCTTCCTTCCTTCCCTCCTCTCTTTTTTATTCTCCCTCTCTCCTCCCCCCCTTTCCATTTCCCTCTCTCCCTCCCCTCTTACCCCCCATCTCCCCTTCCAGGTATCCAACTGGTTTGGCAACAAGAGAATCAGGTACAAGAAAAACATTGGGAAGTTTCAAGAAGAAGCCAACCTTTACGCTGCCAAAACAGCTGTGACGGCAGCTCACGCCGTAGCCGCTGCTGTCCAAAACAACCAGACCAGCTCGCCCACCACACCAAACTCTGGTAAGTCTTCTTTTGAAATGGCATTTGGGAGGGTGGGGGGAGAAGAAAAAAAGAAGGACAGATCCGGAAGGCAGGGAGGGGAAGGAAAGGGAGGCTCCCCTTCTCTATAGGCCACTTAGAGTCAAGCCAGGGATGTCCTCATCGACGGGAGCATCCGAGGGCTGAGGAATTGGCGAGGGGCTCGCCCAACATAGGTGCAAATCCTGCAATGGACTTCTTCACAAATAGCCAGGCTGCAACTCTTTATCACCTGCAGCCAGAAGGATGCTGGGATGGGACGGATCCCTCTTGAGAGCAAATCCAGTAAAACAACCACCACAACAAAAGTATTTTTCCCCTCCTGGTCTCCGGGATTTTGAGCCCCCAGAGAATGGGACTATTCTGACCCAGCTCCCCAAACACAACCAGCCCGGTCATGTGAACTCAAAAGATTCCTTCAATTAAGTTTAATTAGGCAACTTTAATTTGCAGCTCCAGCAAAACGTTTCTCTCTCACAAGTCCATCCATCCGGGAGATGACATGTATTCATCTCCGCCCCTGGGTGGAGATTCACTAGCAGCGGTGGCTCTTCCGTCCCAAGGACCGGCCCATAGATTTCCACTGCTCTCCTCTCCTCTGCCTTCTGCTCATCTGCATGTTAGGCACTGAACCCAGCTGTTTTTCCTCTTCCTCGTTGGCCACCTCCAGACCTGGGAGCTGTTGACTCTCCGACAGCTGACGGACGGTCCAGGCTCTGCCTCTCTCTCTCTCCCTCCCCTCCCCTCTCTCTCTCTCTCTCTGCCAGCTCCATTCCCTCTTCCCCAGGGGTGGCCTTCAAAAATTCCAGCAATGGGTCCTCTGCTCAGTTGCTGGGTGGGCATGGCCATGGTGACCATGGTAGGTAGGGCGTTTTCACCTTCCCCAGGCTCTGGATGCTTTCCTCGAGCCCTTTGGGAGGACGGAAACTGCTTCCCCCCGGGCTCCGGAGGCCCATTTCCAGCCTTCTGGAACTTCCAGGAGGCCCGTTTTTCCCTCTCCCTGAGACTCCGCGCGGGCCCTGCATTTACATCCAAAATGGGCCATGTGGAGATTCTGGGAGGGGAGGGCAGGGCGGGGCCAGCCACAGGTGGGATTTGGAGGTTCTCTGAACTGGCCAAACCCAAAGCAGCCCACCCCTTCTCTTCTTCCTCAAAGCTCTCAGGTTGCCTTGATGCTGACCCTGACTCCCACCCCTCCTCTTCCTCCTCTGATTCGGCTGCTGGAGGGGTCGGTGGCCGATGGGCCACAACAGGGCCCCCTGCTTCCCCCTTCTCCATGCCATCCTGGAGTGCCCCAATGGCCCTCCGTAGCGTGAGCAAGTCCTAGTTCTTCAACCCAACCAGGGGTTTGGGGGGGGGGTTGCTCATCTCTCCTTCCTCTGCATTTCCCCCCCCCCTCCATGCCTTTCGGAAGTCTCCAGGGAGGGGGTGTCTACCTGCCCGCGTTCTTTGCTGCCCTCTCGTTGATTCAGCTCCGCCTAACTCTTTCGTTTTCCAGGTACTTCTGCTTCTTTTAACCTTCCTAATTCTGGGGACATATTCATGAATATGCAGAATCTGAATGGGGAGAATTACCAGGGGTCTCAAGTTGGAGCCAATGTGCAATCACAGGTAGGAGACAACACAAAAAAAAAAATGGGGAAAAAAAAACCAAAAGAAAAAAACCGACGCCCGCCCCCTAAATTAGGGCGTAGGTAACAGGGACTGGTTTGGGCTCGATTAAAAATCGCAGGAAACAAAAGAACATAAAAGGGGAAGAGAACCAAGGAGCAATCCAAGTGCAAATTTCACCTTCCAATCTCGGGGTCTTGGAGAAAGGAAATTCCTCCATGCACAATTCGGCGCACGCCTGGTCTTTGGCATAAAACCGAAGCCGAACATTTGACCTTTCCGAAGCACCGGAATGTTTTGGTCCCGGTGAAAAGCTGGATGCCTTCCCCCCACCATTCTTCCCCACCTCCCATTTGAAAGTTTTACAAGTTTTGTGAATGCAGTTCGGCTCTGGCTTGGCCTGGTGGCCTTTGGGTTGGGCGCGTGGTTGGTTTGGGGTGGGGGGAGTGGGGTGGGGGGGCAATCTGGTTTTGGTGTGGCTTTGCCCTCTGCTGCTGTTGTGTTGGTGTGTGGTTTTCGTTCTGGCGAAGCAGAGCGGTTTTGCCTATAAATGCTGGCCTTCTTCTTCTCCTTCTCCTTCTCCTTTTTCTTCTTCCCCTTCTCTTCCTCCTCTATCATTATTATTAACCTTCCTCCTCTCCTCCTCTTCTTCTCCTTCTCCTTTTTCTTCTTCCCCTTCTCTTCCTCCTCTATCATTATTATTATTAGACCTTCCTCCTCCTCCTCCCCCTCCTCCTCTTCTTCTTCTTGTCCTCGTCCTACTA
>NW_028261382.1:34280308-34320533 GCF_051295495.1 Thamnophis sirtalis
GTTCGAATCCCCAGCGCCGCGTAACGGAGTGAGCTTGTCCCAGCTTCTGCCAACCTAGCAGTTTGAAAGCACGTAAAAAATGCAAGTAGAAAAATAGGAACCACCTTTGGTGTTCCATGCGCCTTTGGCGTTGAGTCATGCCGGCCACAAGACCAGGGAGACGTCTTTGGACAGCGCTGGCTCTTCGGCTTTGAAACGGAGATGAGCACCGTCCCCTAGAGTTGGGAACACGCATGTCCAGACATCCAAAATCCATAAATAGTTTATTTGTTTTCTTTCAAGAGAAAACCGGTGGTATTAAAAACAACAACAACGAGGTTCTCAAATCCTTTTGTTTTCAGCCAACGCCTGGGAGTGTTCAGAGACAGTTCAGAAGAAGAACAGATGATAGGATGGACTTAGCTTTGATGACCCTTGACTCACCTAAATTGCACACTGTGTGGGGTTGTTATTTCCCTCCCCCCTTTTGAACAGCAGGAAGGTGTCCATTCTCAACTCTTGTCAATTGCCTTTGAGTTTAGTTGAGGGAACAAGACTTGCTTAGAAGGAGACGCTGGGATTGAAAACGGTGGATGATTTCATTTTATTTTACTCTATTATTTTATTTTATTATTTTATTTTTTTAACTGGGAGGAGGCCAGCCCTGACTTTGATATTCCGCTGCCTTGTGCAGGTTAAACATAATGTACGATCCACTGCGCCTTTCATTGCTTCCAATTAAACTTTGCTTGTTAGTTTAACCTCTAGGTAATCCCATCAAACAATGGATGGGGAAGACAACACTGCCCACAGTAGCTATGGCTGAGTGGCCATTAATTTTAATTGCCTTGATATTAAAGATTAAGAACTAGGGGGACTGGCAGGGTGGAAACAATTCTGATGTCAGGCAAATCTGCCTTCCCTAGGCTGCGGGGATATTAAATTTTTTTACTGTGAATTAAACAAGCCTTTATTAGTGGTGGCCATTGTTGGATTGGTCCAGAGGTGTGCATAAATGCCCCGGTTTTCTTATATATCCACAGACAATCTGCTTGACGTATAGAGATTCTGCAATTATGAAACTGTTAATAAAAGCCATAATTGGATTGTCCGTAGTAATTATTTGCCGGCTTTCATTAATGCTTTATTGCTTCCTGACTGACAAGGTAATATTAAGTGCAATATATGTAATACTTCAGTGGGTCGTCCTGGGAATTTGGCGGGCCAAAGGACGCACCTTTGCTTATTGCCTTCGGAGCTTGGAGGGTTTTCATTAATTTAAGGGAGAGCCGAGGCCAGGAGGATGGTAGCAAGGGTTTTCCTGCTTGCTTAAGGACGATGAGAGATGCTCAGAGGATGCTCTTTGTTTCGCTTGTAGCCATCTGATGGCCTGGTCAAGGGAGTGGCTTTCCAAGCCAAACGCTTTCCGATCTGTGGAGGATTCATAAGAATGGCCTTCGTGTTCTCCCGGGGAGAAATGTTCCCATGGGGTTTCATGCCCCTTTCTCAAATCTTGTTTTGAAGGCTCTTTCAGAAAACCTTCAGAGAGGTTCATGAGGATAGCAATAGCCCTTAGAGTCAGATACCGCTGCAGAGTGCATTGTGGGAAATCATACTCAACTCAATATTCTCTTTCCCTTTCCCTTCCCTTCCCTTTCCTCCCCTTCCTTTTCATCCTTTCCTTCTCTTCCTATCCCCTTTCATCTCTTCTTTCTTTCTCCTTTCCCTTTCATCTGTTCTTCCCTTCCCCTTCTTCTTTCCTTCCTCTTTCTTTATTTCCTTCCTCCCTCTCTCCTTCCACCCCTTTCCTTCTCCTTCCTTTCTTCCCTTCTTCCTGTCTCTTTTATTCTCCCTCTCTTCCTTTCTTCTTCCTTCCTTCCGTTCTTCCTTCCTGTCTCTTTTATTCTCCCTCTCTCCGCCCCCACTTTTCATTTCCCTCTCTCCCTTTCCTTCTCCTTCCTTCCCTCCCTCCCTCCTTCCTTCCTCTCTCTTTTATTCTCCCTCTCTCCTCTCCCTTTCCTTCTCCTTCCTTCCTTCTCTCCTCTCTTTTTTATTCTCCCTCTCTCCTCCCCTTTTCATTTCCCTCTCTCCCTTTCCTTCTCCTTCCTCCCTCCCTCCCTCCCTCTCTCCCTCCACTCCTTTCCTTCTCCTTCCTTCTTTCCCTCCTTCCTTCCTTCCATCCTTCCTCTCTCTTTTATTCTCCTTCTCTCCTCCCCTTCCATTTCCCTCTCTCCCTTTCCTTCTCCTTCTTTCCCTCCTCTCTTTTTTATTCTCCCTCTCTCCTCCCCCCTTTCCATTTCCCTCTCTCCCTCCCCTCTTACCCCCCATCTCCCCTTCCAGGTATCCAACTGGTTTGGCAACAAGAGAATCAGGTACAAGAAAAACATCGGGAAGTTTCAAGAAGAAGCCAACCTTTACGCTGCCAAAACAGCCGTGACGGCAGCTCACGCCGTAGCCGCTGCTGTCCAAAACAACCAGACCAGCTCGCCCACCACACCAAACTCTGGTAAGTCTTCTTTTGAAATGGCATTTGGGAGGGTGGGGGGAGAAGAAAAAAAGAAGGACAGATCCGGAAGGCAGGGAGGGGAAGGAAAGGGAGGCTCACCTTCTCTATAGGCCACTTAGAGTCAAGCCAGGGATGTCCTCATCGACGGGAGCATCCGAGGGCTGAGGAATTGGCAAGGGGCTCTCCCAACGTAGGTGCAAATCCTGCAATGGACCTTCTTCACAAATGGCCAGGCTGCAACTCTTATCACCTGCAGCCAGAAGGATGCTGGGATGGGACGGATCCCTCTTGAGAGCAAATCCAGTAAAACAACCACCACAACAAAAGTATTTTTCCCCTCCCGGTCTCCGGGATTTTGAGCCCCCAGAGAATGGGACTATTCTGACCCAGCTCCCCGAACACAACCAGCCCGGACAGGTGAACTCAAAAGATTCCTTCAATTAAGTTTAATTAGGCAACTTTAATTTGCAGCTCCAGCAAAACGTTTCTCTCTCACAAGTCCATCCGCCCGGGAGATGATATCTATTCATCTCCGCCCCTGGCCTTTTATCCACGGTTAGGGTGGAGATTCACTAGCAGCGGTGGCTCTTCCGTCCCAAGGACCGGCCCATAGATTTCCACTGCTCTCCTCTCCTCTGCCTTCTGCTCATCTGCATGTCAGGCACTGAACCCAGCTGTTTTTCCTCTTCCTCGTTGGCCACCTCCAGACCTGGGAGCTGTTGACTCTCCGACAGCTGACGGATGGTCCAGGCTCTGCCTCTCTCTCTCCCTCCTTCCCCCCCCCCTCTCTCTCTCTCTGTCTCTCTCTGCCAGCTCCATTCCCTCTTCCCCAGGGTTCCACCACAAAACCGCGCTCGACTAAACCGCGTAGCTGACGTCATCAACAGGGCAACAACAGCGCGGAGACAGAAGCACGCTGTAAACCCTAAACCTAAAATTAACCCCTAAACCTAACCCCCCTAAACCTAACCCTAAACCTAACCCAAACCCTAACCCTAACACTAACCCTAACCCTAACCCTTAACCTAACCCTAAACCTAATCCTAACCTTAACCTAACCCTTAACCTAACCCTAAACCTAACCCTAAACCTAACCCTAAACCTAACCCTTACCTTAAGTTGAATCGGCTTGCTTTCAAAGCGCTATTTAAAGCGCCCTTCTTTCTCCGCGCTGGCTGTTGTCGCCCTGTTGATGACGTCAGCGACGCGGTTTAATCGGCGCGGGCTTAGTCGAACGCAGTTTTGACGGGTCACGCTTCCCCAGGGGTGGCCTTCAAAAATTCCAGCAACGGGTCCTCTGCTCAGTTGCTGGGTGGGCGTGGCCATGGTGACCATGGCAGGTAGGGCGTTTTCACCTTCCCCAGGCTCTGGATGCTTTCCTCAAGCCCTTTGGGAGGACGGAAATTGCTTCCCCCGGGCGCCGGAGGCCCATTTCCAGCCTTCTGGAACTTCCAGGAGGCCCGTTTTCCCCCCTCCCTGAGCCTCCGCGCAAGCCCTGCACTTACATCCAAAATAGGCCACGTGGAGATCCTGGGAGGGGAGGGCAGGGCGGGGCCAGCCACAGGTGGGATTTGGAGGTTCTCTGAACTGGCCAAACCCATAGCAGCCCACCCCTTCTCTTCCTCCTCAGAGCTCTCAGGTTGCCTTGATGCTGATCCTGACTCCCACCCCTCTTCTTCCTCCTCTGATTCGGCTGCTGGAGGGGTCGGTGGCCGATGGGCCACAACAGGGCCCCCTGCTTCCCCCTTCTCCATGCCATCCTGGAGTGCCCCAATGGCCCTCCGTAGCGTGAGCAACTCCTAGTTCTTCAACCCAACCAGGGGTTTGGGGGGGGGGGTTTGCTCATCTCTCCTTCCTCTGCATTCCCCCCCCCTCCATGCCTTTCGGAAGTCTCCAGGGAGGGGGTGTCTACCTGCCCGCGTTCTTTGCTGCCCTCTCGTTGATTCAGCTCCGCCTAACTCTTTCGTTTTCCAGGTACTTCCGCTTCTTTTAACCTTCCTAATTCTGGGGACATATTCATGAATATGCAGAATCTGAATGGGGAGAATTACCAGGGGTCTCAAGTTGGAGCCAATGTGCAATCACAGGTAGGAGACAACACACAAAAAAAATGGGGAAAAAAAAAACCAAAAGAAAAAAACCGACGCCCGCCCCCTAAATTAGGGCGTAGGTAACAGGGACTGGTTTGGGCTCGATTAAAAATCGCAGGAAACAAAAGAACATACAAGGGGAAGAGAACCAAGGAACAATCCAAGTGCAAATTTCACCTTCCAATCTCGGGGTCTTGGAGAAAGGAAATTCCTCCATGCACAATTCGGCGCACGCCTGGTCTTTGGCATACAAGCGAAGCCGAACATTTGACCTTTCCGAAGCACCGGAATGTTTTGGTCCCGGTGAAAAGCTGGATGCCTTCCCCCCACCATTCTTCCCCACCTCCCATTTGAAAGTTTTACAAGTTTTGTGAATGCAGTTCGGCTCTGGCTTGCCTGGTGGCCTTTGGGTTTGGGCGCGTGGTTGGTTTGGGGTGGGGGGGTGGGGGGGCGATCTGGTTTTGGTGTGGCTTTGCCCTCTGCTGCTGTTATGTTGGTGTGTGGTTTTCGTTCTGGCGAAGCAGAGCGGTTTTGCCTATAAATGCTGGCCTTCTTCTTCTCCTTCTCCTTCTCCTTCTCCTTTTTCTTCTTCCCCTTCTCTTCCTCCTCCATCATTATTATTAACCTTCCTCCTTCTCCTCCTCCTCCTCTTCTTCTCCTTCTCCTTTTTCTTCTTCCCCTTCTCTTCCTCCTCTATCATCATTATTATTAGACCTTCCTCCTCCTCCTCCCGCTCCTCTTCTTCTTCTTCTTGTCCTCGTCCTCCTACTCTTTCTTCTTCTTCTTCTTCTTCTGAGCCAAGGTGGTGCAGTGGTTAAATGCAGCACTGCAGGCTACTGCTAGATCAGCAGGTCAGCGGTTCAAATCTCACCGGCTCAGGGTTGACTCAGCCTTCCATCCTTCCGAGGTGGGTAAAATGAGGACCCAGATTGTTGGGGCAATATGCTGACTCTCTGTAAACCGCTTAGAGAGGCCTGAAAGGCCTATGAAGCGGTATATAATAAGTCTACTGCTATTCTTCTTTTTCTTCTTCTTCTTCTTCTTCTTCTTCTTCTTCTTCTTCTTCTTCTTCTTCTTCTTCTTCTTCTTCCTCCCTCCTCCTCCTCCTCCTCCTCCTCTCCTCCTCCTCCCGCCTTCTTCTCCTCCTTCTTTTTCTTCTTCCCCCTCTCTTCCTCCTGTATCATTATTGTTATACCTCCCTCCTCTTCCTCCTCCTCCTCCTCCTCCTCTTCTTCTTCTTCTTTTCTTCTTCTCCTTTTTCTTCTTCTCCTTCTCTTCCTCCTCTATCATTATTATTATTATACCTTCCTCCTCCCTCCTCCTCCTCCTCTTCTCCTCCCCCTCCTCCTCCTCTTCTCCTTCTCCTTCTCTTCCCCTTCCGCTCCTCCTCCTTCTTCCCCTTCCTCCTCCTCCATCCTGTCCTTTTCGACCTACACTCACCCAGGGCTGGAGCTGTGTCAAAACGACACCCTATGCAAACTCGGTCTTATCCACAACTTGGCTAGGCAATGCGGATCGGCTGGAGTGGTTTGTTAGTAGACACCAAAACGGGAAGTGAAGATTCTAGTCCTTGTGGGCCTCCGTCGTTCTTTCTCCAGGACACATTTGCGAAAAAGACGCAGCTCTTCCCCTTTCCGTCCGTTCCCCGTCTCAAAAATAGCTCTGCATTGTTCAGAAGTTCATTGGCGGGCGAGTCAACCCGTTCTCCTTCCTTCTGTTTTCTGCTGCAGGTGGATACCCTGCGTCATGTTATCAATCAGACGGGAGGATACAGTGACGGTTTGGGAGGAAATTCACTGTACAGTCCACATAACTTAAATGTGAGTTCCGTTGACGGGGTGGCGTCCTTTGGCCCAGGGCTGGGTTGAAGTCCACACACGCTCACTTCCTTCTGGCCAGGGAGGCGGTGGCTCTGGAGATCGGGCACCAAAACGGCGGGTTGTTGTTTGACTCTCCCAATACACATGGCTTATGAACATTGGATTGAACTCTAACTTCGGGGCGGGGGGGGAGTGGAGAAGCAGCTTTTATTGTAAAAGACTCTGGAAAGAGTGCAGAGAAGAGCAACAAAGGCGATTAGGGGACTGGAAGCTAAAACACGTGAAGAACGGTTGCAGGAACTGGGTATGTCTAGTTTAATGAAAAGAAGGACTAGGGTGACATGATAGGAGTCTTCCAATATCTCAGGGGTTGCCACAAAGAAGAGGGAGTCAAGCTATTCTCCAAAGCACCTGAGGGTAGGACAAGAAGAAATGGGTGGAAACTAATCAAGGAGAGAAGCAACTTAGAGAAAAGGAGAAACTTCCTGACAGTTAGAACAATTAATCAGTGGAACAGCTTGCCTCCAAAAGTTGTGGATGCCCCAACACTGGAAGCTTTCAAGAAGAGATTGGACAACTATTTATCTGAAATGGTGTAAGTTTTCCTGCTCAAGCAGGGGGTTGGACTAGAAGACCTCCAAGGTCCCTTCCAACTCTGTTATTCCGGATGCCACAGAAGCACAGGAGTCTCTTATACCAAAGATCGGGAAGGATCTCCTCACTCACTCCGACCTCATTTGTCCAGAGACGAATTCTCCCCTCCTTTTCCTTCCCTTTGCCTTCTTCCCAGGCAGAAAGCCTCTTTCGAACCACAGACAGGAAAAAAAAGAAAACAGCTGTGCATTTTTGGTGGGGTATTAACATAAGCGGGGATTTTTCTCTCTCCTTCAAAAGAAGTGTCCCAAGCTCGCGCTCCCTTTTTTCCTCCCATCAAACTGAACCAGAAAGGTGGTGGGGAGGGCGAGAGATGAGAAATTTCCAGCCCATTTCAGGAACTCGGTGTTGTGGCCCGCCGGCGGCCAGAGGAGCTGGCAGCAGAGTCGGACAGTGAGGAGGTTGGGGAGGAACATGGGCCAGTCCTGGGGTCTGAGGAAAGCTCAGACGAGGGCTCTGCGTTGGAGGCAGAGAGGGAGATAGACAGCAGTGAAGCAGAAGAACAATGGGAGCCTGTTCCCAGTGTGCGCATGCGCAGAGCTGCCAGAAGACAAGAACAACTAAGAAAGCAGGGTTGACTTGGGAGTAAAGCCACACCTTGGAGGTGATTGGCCCCTCCCAGAGGAAACCAAAGAGGAGCGAAGGGGGAGGGGGCTTTTGCAGGAAACAATTCATTCCTTCGGTCGTTTCAAGAGTGGAAACTTCTGTTTGTGACTATAAGAGACTCTGTGCCAAGTTTTGCCTTGCCCTGCGGTTGGAAACCAGTTATCTGGCAGCTCTCCAGGCGAGATAAGGTTCGTGTGGATAAATATTCCTCTGAAAGACTGCTTGCCAAGCTTTGCAGACTGTGAAGGAAAGGAATCCACAGTCATGTAAATAAAAAAGGTTTTGCAGGCACCAAATCTTTGCTTCGTGCTTTCTAAGGAAGCCTGGGTCAAAACACTCGGAGCTAATCCGTTCCTTCTCTCTCAATCTGGCATTAAACCCCTCCGAGTTTTAATTTTAATTTTAAAATAGCCAGTCAGAAACGAGCATCGTCTGGCCGGGGACTGGAGACCTCACCTAGAAACGGGGAAGGGCATGGATGGTGACCTCCACGGAAAGCAATCAGAAGGACGGGAAAGCAAAGAACAAGTTGGTGGTCGCATCTTGCCCTTAGAAAGCTCCCGGGAGAAATTTCTCTGGCTGGCCTGGTTTTTTTTCCCCTGCAGCTGAGGTCAGCTTGTCCTTCGCTGCTGTTGCAGTAATGAATCCCGTTCTCCTCTCCCCATTTTGGGGGGGAAAGCTGTCACTTTGGGGGAGAAAGGTTATCTGTCCTTGTTATTGATAAGCAAAAAGGAGATGAAGCTGAGTGGCGGGTTGGAGGAGCGAGGGACCATTAAAGACTTTGTGTTTTTAAACACGCACAAACACACTAGAGAGAGAGAGTGTACATTCCTATCTCCACACTCAGGAATCTCCTTGTTCCCAGTTTAAAAAATAAATAAAGTCACGCCTATCGTTTTTCCTTTTGGGAAGACCAGCTGCAGGCTGAATTTCACATTTCCTTTGTGGGTTGTCTAACGGAGATTCTCAGTGGTCCAAGTCATGCTTTTCCCAAAAGGTACTTCTTCCAAGAGGCAGCTGGACTTTCTAACTAACCAGAAGCTCCAGTTGCCTCTTTAAAAAGCCCCTTCTTCGCGGGGCTTTTAACAATTGCGGTTTCCTTGCTGTAAAAATTCGAGGCAACTTTCCGTCCCTTTAAAAAAAGGGGTGGGGGCATAAAAAAACCATCAGGAACCACAGTGAAACTCAGCATCACATAACCAAAAGCTCTCTGCATGTTGTCATCGGATAAAGATGTTATTAAAGTTATTTCCTATGATTGACATTATTCCATTTGATTATTGGAAATTTAGGAGGATTCAACTTTGAGGTCTAAAGCCCAAGAGATGCTTATTCTACAGATTCTCTCTCTTGTCATACAGATACCTTGTTTTCCCCAAAATAAGACCTCCATGGATAATAAGCCCCATTTGGGCTTTTGAGCGCAGGTGCTAAAATAAACCCTTCCCCAAAAATAAGCCCTCCCCGAAAATATTGCAACACAGCAGCAGCCACGAGGTGACCATGCTCTCCACTTCCTGCACCTCAAAAATAATAAGACCTCCCCGAAAATAAGGCCAAGCGCTTATTTCGGGGGGGGGGTCAAAAGAAGATAAGACCCTGTCTTATTTTTGGGAAAACATGGGTAGTTCTCAACATGGCTATAATTGAAATTAGAATTAGGGCTGGTCCTTCAGGAGATTGTTTATAGTTTAAGGTCGAAATGAGGCATCCTTGGTGCTCTCTTAATAGCAATAGCAATAGCAGTTAGACTTATATACCGCTTCATAGGGCTTTCAGCCCTCTCTAAGCGGTTTACAGAGTCAGCATATTGCCCCCAACAACAATCCGGGTCCTCATTTTACCCACCTCGGAAGGATGGAAGGCTGAGTCAACCCTGAGCCGGTGAGATTTGAACAGCCGAACTGCAGAACTGCAGTCAGCTGAAGTAGCCTGCAGTGCTGCATTTAACCACTGCGCCACCTCGGCTCTTAAGCTCGATTGTTTTCTTGCAGACGTTTCATTACCTAACTAGATAACATCATCAGTGCTAAAAGGAAGTGGGATTTGTGGAGTGGAGGAGGAAGAGGAGGAGGGAGCAGTAAGGGGGGGAGGAAAGGAGGAGGAGAATTGTGAGGTTTTTGTTTCTTTCTAACCTTGATTGTTTCCTTGCAGACATTTTATTACCTAACTAGGCAACATCATCAGTGCTAAAAGGAAGTGAGGTTTGTGGAATGGAGGAGCAGGAGGTAGCAGGAGCAGGAAGAGGAGAGGAGAAGGAGGAGAACTGTGAGGTCCTTAGTCCTTTCTGAGCTTGATTGTTTTCTTGCAGACATTTCATTACCCAACTAGGCAACATCATCAAGGCCAGAGTAGTAGAGTGACATGCACCTCTTGGTTACCCCTGTTCTAAATTTGGGGTCTGGTGGCGTTGGATTGTAGCACGCTGAAGTAAGAGTTCCCATAGCAGGACTGAGTAGCATCTCCAGCACAATTCTGCATCTGAGCAGTATTGGGACCTATTTTCCCTTCCCAGCTTCCCACTTGCCAGCGGAGTAAATATTAACGATTTTCAAAGTGATTGAAAACATTTCGCCGGAGAGGGAGATTGGGGGAAATCCCATTAAACACTCAAATCTCTTTTTTTCCCTTCCCTTCCCTCCTTCTCTTCCCCCTTCCCCGCCTCCTCCCCACCATTGGAAATGTCAAATCTTTCTTTTGGGGTTGTTTTTTTTAAAAAAATATATAAATAACACACAATCATCCACAACAAAACATATAAAAAGCCTTTTAGTTGCCATTTCCCCCCCCCCCTCTCTCTCTCCCTCCCTCTCTCTCTCTCTCCCTCTCTCTCTCTTTGCATTTAAGTGTTTTGAAATGCTTTGGAGAATTTGCGATATCCTTATCAGCCTGATAAAATATGAAAGCCGTTGATAGCTAGCAGCGTTTTGGAGTTGTGTGTGTGTGTGTTTTGGCGGGGATGTGAATTCCATCTTGGCTGATGAGGTCTGATAAGGCACCGCTGTATTATACAGTCCATAATCTCCCAGCACCAGTGTAAGGATTAATTTATTGGGGGGGGGGGGAGAGGAAAGGAAGGAAGGAAAAGAAGGGGTGTGTGAAGAAATCCCAGCTGACAATCGCTCTCTCTCTCCCCCGGCTGCCAAGCCGAGTAAAAATATTGCTTATAAATTTGGATAAAGAGGGTATGATGTTCACTTCGGGTGGAATATCTTTAGACATGAATCTGTAGGATATATATATATATATATGTATCCCTCCCTCATCTCTTTGCTACAGGAGGGGAATTTTTTTAAAAAAAGAACAACATCTGAATTGATTGGAAAGAGAGAAAACACACAGACACACAAACACAGATTTATTTTAAACTTTTGCCAATCGGAAGACATGGGGGAAAAAACCCTGTTAAGATTCCAGTTGCTGTTTCGTTGCTGTTGGTTTGTTTCCTGGAATGCTCGTTTTACCTTCCCTGTCCGGCGTTTTTCAGCCCCCACCATCCTTCGTACGACCACAATTTATTTTATTATTTACTTATTAAACAAATTTATACTCCGTAACCGTCCACAACTCTCATATAGGTGACTCCGGCTGGCTTACAACATGTAAATATTTTAAAAATCCATCATAAAATAAAACTGTTCAAAAGGGGAGGAGAAGAACCCACCTACCCATCCCAACAGTACAATGAAATTATAACCACTTGACTGATTCCTATTTCCATTTGTGGTCCTTAGGCCTGCTGAGAAAGCCATGTTTTTAGGGCTCCCTGAAATTAAATTTAAATTTAGGATTTAATCTCCTGTGGGTCGCAAATCTCTTTTCCTCTGCTTTGTGGCTTGGAAAGGAGAGCCTATAAAACACCATGCTTCGGGAGGGCTGGATGGAGAGCGCCCTGCCAGGGGATAACATCTACGTAGAATGGATGAAAGGAATGAGAAAAGAGAGGGAGAGGACAAAAAGAGAAACAGTAAAGGAAAAGAGAGAGGGAAAGGAAAGGGTTAGGCAGAAAGGAGAAAGAAAAAGAAAGGGAGAGGAAGAAAGAAAGAAAAAGAGGGAGGGAAACAAAAGGAAAGGGAGGGGAAGAAAGAAAGAAGGGAGCGAGGGAAAGGATAAGAAAGAGAAGAAGAAAGGGAAAAGAAAAAGAAAAGAAAGTTGAAAGGGAGAGGAAGAAAGGAGAAAGAAAAAGGGAGGGGAAGGAAAAGAAAGGGAAGTAGAAAGGAAGAAAAAGAGAGAGAGGGAAAGGAAAGAGAGGAAGAAAGGAGAAAGAAAAAGGGAGAGGAAGAAAGGAGAAAGAAAAGAAAGTAAAAGGAAAGGAAAGAGAAAAGCAAGGAAAGAAGGAGGCAATGAAGAAAAGAAAGGAAACAAGAAAAGGAAGGAAGGAAGGCAGAGAAATAATCCTAGACATAATTTAGAAAGGTTACATTTCAAAGCAGGTCACCCATCCCTTCTTTGCTTCTCCTCTTTTTCCCACTGGCATTTCAAGCCACTGTCTTATTATGGGTGGAACCTGCTCTCGAAATTGGCCACTGCCATCTCTGTCCGGGTCAGAGGCAGCTTCGCTCTCCGGGTTGCCAAGCCAGGGCAAGCCCCTCTCCTTCCCCCGCTGCCAGTGCCAAACTCCCGCCATGGGGTTGCCTGTTGCTCTGCCTTGCTCCAAACCAGCCTTGCCCTCGTCACTTAGTCCTGAGCGTCCCTTTCCAGCTCGCCAGCCCTGTGCCAAGCCGATCTGACATCAATTCCAGAAGTTTCCAAGAGACGGGAGAAACAGAGCTGTGTCTCGGCACACTTAAGGCGCTGCAGGGCCAGCAACGGGCCAAGATGGGGAGTGTTCTGACCGAGGCTTCCCCGAACCTTGTCCTGACGAAAACCCCTTTTATTCATTGACTGTGAATTCTGCTCATTCACATCCAGCAAAGTCTTTCAAGGGAGGATTTACGGTCACAGACCTTATCTGGTTTGGAGAGCTGCCAGGCCGATACCTGCAGAACTTGGCCAGGAGTCTCGGAGAGTCACGAACCAATGAAGCGAACTAATTGTCTCCTGCAAACTCCACTCCCCTTTCGCTCCTCTTTTATTTCCTCTGGGAGGGGCCATTCACTGTCCACCTGTGGCCTTACTACCAAGTCGATCCCTGTTCTTTAGCTATTCTCTTTGTTTGGCAGCTCTGCACATGCGCACACTGGGAACAGGCTCCAGCTGTTCTTCTGCCTCACTGATGTCTGACTCTGAAGGCAGCTGATAACTGTCAGATGGCCCTGGCCCCCTCTCTACCTCCGACACAGAGCCCTCCCCAGAGCCTTCCCCAGACTCCAGGACTGGCCCAGGTTCCCCACCGAACCTCCACACTGTCCGAATCTGCTGCCAGCTCTGTTGGACATCAGCGGGCTACAACAGGGGGTCTCGGAAAAGAGGAGTGGTTGGGAAAGAATGGGATTCTCTGGATGGGTTAATTGGACAATAGTTTTGCTCCTTCTCTGCTTCCTGGCTTGGCCTTTGCTCCAACGTTGTTGCCCTCGGAGGGAGGCTCGCTCCTTGTCTTCACCAACTTCTAAGCGGCTCTGACGTGTGCCCAGAAGGGGCCGTTTTTCAGAATTGAAATGAAGAGCCAGCCCTGTTAGAGTTTTCCTCCCTGTCTGCTCTGTGACATGAGTGCTTTCAGAAAGTGGCTCCTTTGCTGGAAGGCTTCGGGGTCGGCTTGCGCTGCTGTCAAACCGGGCATTGGGCATCAGACGCAGGTGGCTCGGCCTCCGGAGGAGAGGCAGGATGGAAGAGGGCAGGGGAAGTGGCATGGATTAGAGTGGAGGAGGGGGGCGGGAAGGGGGGGGGGAGAGACAGACCGCCTGGAACAATCTTAAAGGGCAGGAGAGGAAACTTGAACGCTCCTCTTCCTTTTACAAAATCTGTTTGCAAGGTCAAAAATTGGCAGTTATTCTGATAAGCCTTTTCCTTCCTTCCTTCCTCCTCCTTCCTTCCTTCCTTCCTTCCTTCCTTTCTTCCTTCCTTCCTTCCTTCCTTCCTTCCTTTCTTCCTTCCTTCCTTCCCTCCTTCTCAGAATATTTTCCATATCATCCTGCCTTCTCTCATCTCCTTTCTTCCCTCCCTCCTTCCTTCCTTCCCTCCCTCCTCTGAATATTTTCCATATCATCCTGCCTTCTCTCATCTCCTTCCTTCCTTCCCTCCCTCCTTCCTTCCCTCCTTCCTTCCTTCTCTGAATATTTCCCATATCATCTTGCCTTCTCTCATCTCCTTCCTTCCTTCCTTCCCTCCTTCCTTCCTTCCCTCCCTCCTTCCTTCCTTCCCTCCTTCCCAGAATATTTTCCATATCATCCTGCCTTCTCTCATCTTCCTTCCTTCCTTCCCTCCCTCCTTCCTTCCCTCCTTCCTTCCTTCTCTGAATATTTCCCATATCATCTTGCCTTCTCTCATCTCCTTCCTTCCTTCCCTCCCTCCTTCCTTCCTTCCCTCCCTCCTTCCTTCCTTCCCTCCTTCCCAGAATATTTCCCATATCATCCTGCCTTCTCTCATCTTCTTTCCTTCCTTCCCTCCCTCCTTCCTTCCCCATTTCCTTCCCCCTCTATCCTGCAAGAAAACCACACAGCTCAGAGCTTCTGTATATAAACAGAAAGCCCCACTCCCTTCCAGCACTGATGATGTTACATGGTTGGCTAATGAAATGTCTGCACGAAAACAAGCCCCGCTCAGACAGAGAGCACGAAAAGCCCCACACAGACTTTGCTTTGCTTTATTTCTAAGGAGAAGAAAACCTTGGTGAAACCTCTCAAAGAGGATTGGATTTCTTTGACTCCAAGTTGTTCTCACTGTCAGGAAATTCCTCCTTTGTTCTAGGTTGGTCCTCTCAATTTCTATCCGTTGATTCTTCTCGGATGCTTTGGAGAATAGCTCAACTCTCTCTTCTTTGTGGCAGCCCCTGAGATATTGGAAGACTGCTATCATGTCACTCCCTGGTCTTTCTTTCCATTAAACTAGCCATACCCAGTTCCTTGTGAATTGCCCAGGAATTGCCTTTTAAATTGCCAAGGATTGACAAGAAGTGATGTCACTTCCGTTCTTCTCACTCCCTTTTCTTCCTTCCTTCCTTTCTCCAGGCAAATGGAGGCTGGCAGGATGCGACCACTCCATCTTCGGTGACTTCTCCCACGGAAGGCCCGGGAAGCGTGCACTCCGATACCTCTAACTAAGCCCCCAGCAAGTCCTTCCTCTCCTCCCCTCCTCCTTCCCCTTCTCGCCCCGGAAGAATGCACTGAGATGCCTCCTTCTCCGTCCGTTCGCAATCCCAGAAGGGAAAAGACAAGGGGGGAAAAAGGAGGGGGAAAAAACCATCTTTCCTCAGCCCAACATGAAGAACCCTTTTTTTCTGTACCGCCTTGTCGTACCGAGCAAAATTTGGACTCCCTTGTTTTGTGTGGTTGATATCTTTAAAAAAGAAAAAAAACAGATCTTTTTCCCACCCACCCCGGAAGGTGTGATTTTAAATCTTTGAACTTTGGTCTCGCCAAGAGGTGCGCACTCCCTCCATATTAAAAAGGGGGGGGGGAAATAAACAAATAAAACCACCAAGCACTTTATCCAGCTGAGGGCCAAGATGGCACCTGTTTTTGTCCTCTTTTCCAGCGGATTCTTCAAAGATGGCCGCCTCGTCGGTGGCTTCTTGGCTTGAAGAGGTCGTCGAAGACTTGATTCTCAATGAATAAACTCACGTTTTATCCGCGCCGGACTGAGCTGGTGACCGACGGGGGGCTGGGGGAAGGGGAGAAGAGCTGGGAGACTTTCGCCCTCACCCAGTTTCCACCGCCATTCCACAACCTTAGTTGTGACCGGTTTTTTCAGAGCAGAGTGAATCTGTCTTTTTCTTCAACGCTTCCTTGCTTTTCTGCTGAGATTTGTCGGAGTTTTCTTCCTTTCGAACATTCGCAACTGACGATAGCACAGTCCTCTTCTCCTCCAGGTCCGTTGTCCGGCACAGATAATCCGTACGAGGTGGAGACACTGGCTTTTGATGTTTGAAGACATATATATATATATCTAGATCTAGATATATATGTGAAACCCAGTTGCCAAGTTTGACAGTCCACGTTGAGTTGCATCCGCCAAGGTTCGGCATCGCTCCTTCGCGTTGGCCGATGGGCGCTACCCTCTGGAGCATTGTATATAGTGTAGCTAAAAAGAATATTTATACATCTCACCAATCAAAACACAGCTTTATTACCTCATGCGAACCAATAGAACCATGCTTTAGCTTAGAGTGCTCACTACTACCTCTAAAACCAGCCTTCTTCAACCTGGGATTCTCAAGATGTCGTAGACCGATTCAGCCTTCGCCATCACTGGTCAGCCATGTCTCCTGGGGCTGATGGGAATTGTAGTCCAACACACACCCAGAGGGTGCTGGGTTAAGGAAGCCTGCTCTAAACAATACTCACGCTGTACTTTCTTTCCCCCCCTTCCTCTTCTTTAATCTCTTCCCTCCTTTATTTTTCGACTGTTTAATTTTACCATCTTGTAACCAACTCTTTCAGTTCTTTCTCCATGTAATTGTACATTGTAATCTTTTAAATAATAAGGAAAAAGAAAAGTTTTTTTAAAAAAAAAGCGGGAAAAAAAAAGAAAAAAAATCCAGGTTGCGTTTGTGACTTTTGAAAAAAAAAAAAAGGAACCTGATTCTTATATATATAAATATAAATATAAATATAAATATATATATATTAAAAAAAAAAAAACCCGGACACCCTTTGAAGCTTTGAAATAGAAATTTTGAGTTTCGACGCTTAAACAGTCAAACTGTTTGTAAATACGGAGAAACATTTTGAATGTTCTTTCATCCTGTTACGATCTTAAATTTACGCAAAAGAGAAGAAGAAAGGAAAAGAAAAAAAAACCTGAAACCGATAATGGATTGTAAAGGAGATACGTTCTCGATATTCAGTATATTTCACCCTGTATAATTAGGGAAAGGGGTGGGTGGGTGCCCTTTTATTTTTCTTTCTTTCTTTCCTTTCTTTATTTTTTCCCCCCTCTTTTATATAGTATGTGATTCTGATTGGCTGAATTGCAAAAAAAAAAAAAGTGGAAGTGATTCTAATGTATTAAACCGTTTGGTGTTACTTTCTAACTGGATTACACCCTGAACTGAAAAGTCTTCCCTTGTGATAGTTCTATGTAGTCTGGAATCATGAATAAACCTTTTCCTTTCATGAGATCAAACGTCGATGGGATTTCTTCTCTCCAGATGAGCGGGTTGGCTATCCATATTGGTCAGGTTGGAGAAGCGGAGGACGGGCAGGAAATTCTGCCAAAGAAGGAAGCCCCCATCCTGCCTGACAATAAGCCACATTGTCTAAAGTAGATGGGCCTTGGAGTCTTCCAAGGTTCATAAGTCTTGTAGCTAACTCCTGCCATCCCTGACAATAAGCCACATTGTCTAAAGTAGATGGGCTTTGGAGTCTCCCAAAATTAAGAAAGACCCTGGCTAACTCCCGTCATCCTGACAATAAGCCAAGTTGGCTAAAGTAGATGGGCTTTGGAGTCTCCCAACGTCCATAACTCTTCTGGCTATTTCCCATCATCCATACCGCTTCACTGGGTCCTTTTACAGTCCTCTCTAAGCGGTTTTACAGAGTCAGCCTCTTAACCCCCAACAACCAGGGTCCTCACTTTACCGACCTCGGAAAGATGGAAGGCTGAGTCAACCTTCAGCTGGTCAGGATCGAACTGCTGGCAGTTGGCAGAATTAACCTGCAATACTGCATTCTAACCACTGCTCCACCGCGGCTCTGTAAAGAAGGAAGGAAGGAAGGAAGGAAGGAAGGAAGGAAGGAAGGAAGGAAGGGGAAAAAAACTGCACTTCATAACTGCCTCACTTAGCAACAGAAATTGGGGACTCAATTGTAGTCGTAAGCAGTGGTGGGATTCAGCCAGCTCGCATCTATTCGGGAGAACCAGTTGTTAACTTTTTAAGTAGTTTGGAGAACCGGTTGTTGGGAAAAATCTTATTTTGTTTTTTCCCACTTTACAGGGCTAAACCTGTAAGGAAGGCAGGAAGGAAACATTCTGGTGTTGTTTCTAGCCTAATCTTTACTGCCCTGCTTACAGAAACTGCCTCTCCGGTTAACCCTTATGACATTGTAATGGCTAAGGCAAAGCGCCCATCGACCTGAGTGATGTTGAGTTGGCCATGCCAACATGGTCACATGACCACCGAGCCACGCCTACCCAGCTGGTCATTATGGCAGAGAACCAGTTAAATGATTTGAATCCTACCATGGATCATAAGCCGAGGACTCGCTGTAAAGAGATGGTTAGCTCTCCGTTGAAAGCTATTTTGCTATTTTGAGGTGGACTTCCTTGTCCTGGCCAATTCATTGTCAGCTTCTGATTAATGAGATGAACAAAAGGAAGCCCTTTGTTCCTGCAACGTTCCTTGAAGGAAACCCTTGAACCTTTGGCTATTTAGAGATGGGACATCAAAACAGGAAGAGGACTTAGAGGTGAAGCATCACCCCTGGGATTTCCTATGGTGTCTTGTGGGTCACTGAAAGGTGATGTCCACCGTGGCAACATCCGGAGTGGCCCAAATTCAACAGAACATCACTTGCAAAAAAGATCCATGTTATTTCATTTGTGGACATAAAAATGATCTTTGGGTGCCTGTTACAACCATGTTTCCCCGAAAATAAGACAGGCTCTTATTACCAGAAAAACACGGTAATGATCTTAAAGGAGGAACGACAGTAAGAGTGGCCAAAAAAATAAATAAAAAGGCTTAATGAGACAAAAAGAGGGAAGTCTTGTTACATTGCTTGGAAGGATAAGTGGATTTCATTCCTTTCCTTAGCAGTCCAGTTTTCCATTAATGTGAGCACTGCCAGAAGTTAATGATTTAAAAAAAACTCGCAAAATATTAATACTATTAAGAGAGACAACTCTCAGCCACATAAAGAATAATGGAGCTGGAAGGGAACTTGGATGCTGGAAAAGTTGTAAGTGTGAAAAATGGTCATAAGTCGCTTTTTTTTTTTAGGGCCGTGGTAACTTTGAATGGCATAGCAAGAGCACTTGACATATACCGCTTCACAGTGCTTTTACAGCCCTCTCTTAAGTGGTTTACAGAGTCAGCCTCTTGCTCCCAAACATCTGGCTCCTCATTTTACCCACCTTGGAAGGACGGAAGGCTGAGTCATCCTTGAGCTGGTCAGGATTGAACTGTCGGCAGAGGGCAGATAGATAGATGGATGACAAGAGACAGAGAGAGAGCACTTAGACTTATACACCACTTCACGGTGCTTTACAGCCCTCCCTAAGCAGTTTACAGAGTCGGCCTCTTGCCCCCAACAATCTGGGTCCTCATTTGACCCACCTCGGAAGGATGGAAAGCTGAGTCATCCTTGAGCCTGGTGAGATTCAAATTGCCAAATTTCAGGCAGCCGGCAGTCCGCAGAAGTAGCCTGCAGTACTGCACTCTAACCACTGCGCTACCATGGCTCATAAACAAACTGTTGTTAAGTCAAGGACTCCCTGTACTTTTACAGGAGTTAGAAGACTGGTTGCTAGTCTACTATTGACATTGAGGCTCCAGGCCTTGGGTCTCTTCCATCATGGACCATTGGCTTTCTCTAGCATGGACCATTTCTTCTGTTGATCATGCCATCTGTAACTTTGTTCTCTTGAGCAAAAGCAAAAGGAAATAAAAGTGGAGAAATAACAGGAAGACCTCGAAGCAGCCAATGCCTGGTTTTCTAAATGGATGCACAGCGACTGTTTGCTCCCATTAATTAGAATAATGCTTATTGTAATCTAGAGCGATAAGATACTATAATGTATATTTATGCATCCTAGGTAGTATTCAAAAACTGTTGCCTTCAGGTATGGAAGTGGATGGAATTCAAACAACAAAATGCAGGGGGAACTTAATTTGCGAGATAACTCAAACACACTCAGCGTCAGGGTTCCAAGTAATACCCCCAAAGCAAGCAAAACTCCAAAGCAGGTAGATTCCTCAAAGAATAGCTTTATTGGATATACCATATTGGCACAAATCTGGTGACTCTGAAAGTTCCTGCGGTTTCCACCTAATTAAAAGCAAAAGTTTTTTCCTCAACCCCAAACAATGTCACATGGTCCAATCCAGGCGCTGTCTGGTTGCATGGAGACATGACTCCTCCTTCCTCTGGCCAAGTGCGTGAGACTGTCCTTGGTTCCCAAGAGACAGTATTTTGTTTTGGCTACCAAACCCCAACTGTCTCTAATCCCCCCCTCCCTATCCCTCAGCTCCAGTGTGGCAACACGGAAGCTCCAGGATGGCTTTGGTCAGGTTAGCTTCAGGGTTGACACTCAGAAGGACTCATTCTATCATGAATGAAGGTGAATGAATGAAAGAAAGAAAGAAATCTACTGGATCCCCTGCATGGATTGTGACTACTTAAGATAGACCAGGAGGAAGCTAATTACCAGATTGCAAGAACACAAGCAAGCAGTGAGACAGGAGCCATCCCAAACTGATTGACAGCCTCACATTGCAATAAACGAGGACATACGTTCAATTTTGCAGAGTACTAAGATTGTTAGACGAGCAGGCACAAAAACAGCATAACACAAAAAGGGATTGAAGCCTGGCATACGGGCCCCTTGTCAATCAACAGGAGTGCTGATTTCCCCCCCCAGCTTATTAAGTGCTTAGAGACAAGGAAACAACAGCCAATGACTTAATAGCCAGCCACCGGCACCCCAATCTATATCTAAAAAGTTACACACAACAGGCACCATATATAAAACACCCCACAGAACAGTCTGAAGCGCACAAAGAAGTTCCTTGAGGATGGACTCCAAAGGGAACCAGATAGCTTGGAAGATAAAATTGCCAGTTCCGGTGATCGGATTCTACTCATTTTGTTTTTATTGTTAAAGAGGTAAAGGTCCCCCTTGCACATATGTGCTAGTCGCTCCCGACTCTAGGAGGCGGTGCTCATCTCCATTTCAAAGCCAAAGAGCCAGCGCTGTCCGAAGACGTCACCATGGCTGGCATGACTCAACGCCCGAAGGCGCATGGAGGACACTGTTTCCTTCCTACCAAAGGTGGTTCCTATTTTTCTACTTGCATTTTTGACGTGCTTTCGAACGGCTAGGCTGGCAGAAGCTGGGACAAGTCATGGGAGCTCACTCGGTTATGCGGCGCTGAGGATTTGACCTGCTGAACTGCCAACCTTTTGATTGACCAGCTCAGCGGCTTAGCCACTGAGCCCTTTATTGTTAGGGTTACATTAATCCTGAAAAGTGTGCAGAGAAGAGCATCTAAGATGGTAATGGGTCTAGAGGCTAAACTGTACGTTGTGGGAACTGGATATGTCTAACCTAACAAAGAGAAGGATTGGGGGGGATATGATAACATCTTCCAATAGTTGAGGGGCTGCCTTAGAGAAGAGGCGGTCAACCTGCTCTCCAAAGCACCTGAGAGTAGGACAAGAAGCAATGGGTGGAAACTAATCAAAGAGAGAAGCAACCTAGAATTAAGGAGGAAATTCCTGACTGTGGGATGGTCTCCAGAAATTATGGGTGACCCATCACTGAAGAAGAGACTGGGCACCCATTTGTCCAGAGTGGCATAGAGCTTGTGTTTGAGCAGGGGGTTGGACTAGAAGGCCTCCGAAGTCCCTTCTAATTCTCTTACCCTGTCTCCTCCCTGAAATTGGAAAAGGCATCTTCCCTGATCTTGACTCGTAGCCTTCAAACCCTTCTTCTGTAAATGCAGCTTTATTTTAATTCGGGAGAGAAAGTCCACATTATTCACGGTTTATAAGATCAAGTATTCACCCATGAAAAGTTTGTTTATTAATCTACCGGGAGTCCTTATTTAAAAGAAAAAAAAAAGACAGAAGAACAATTCCAAGAAAGCAAGATATATTTTTCAAGCTTTTTGTCTCTTTCCCTCCTCAGATTCGCACACCCCCCCCCAAAAAAGGATTCTAAATACTGATTCCTATGAATTTCACGTTGATGTATTTCCAACACCGCGTGGCATTATGCGTCCCCAAAGAGAAATGGCTTAAAAAAAATTTACACCACCCGTAACTAAAACAACAAATAAAACACTCGTGCCTCTTCCAAAGCCTAGCGAGAGAGAAACCTAATTAAGTTTTGTGCCCATATATGCAGAAACTCATCTGCTCACACGTGATGAATGGCCCTGGGATGTTCTAAAACATGGCGCTCAGGTGTGACAAAAAGATTGTCTCCCTCTTGAAAAACTTTCCTCCACTTTTACCTTCTACGGATGTTGCACGCCAGAAGAATTTTCTGCTCAGTGGTGGGATGCAACCGTTTCAACAACCAGTTTGTTGAGCACAACACGCATGTGCTCTTCACACACGTGTGCACCAGGGGTGAAATGCATTTTCCCCCCTATTGGCTCTGTGGGTGTGGCTTGGTGGTGGGGGTATGTGACCGAGTGGGCATGGCAAACTCACCCACCAAGCCACACCCACGGAACCCGGGAAAAATGCATTTCACCCATTGCATTGAGGGAAGAGAGAAGGAGAAGGGAGAAGAGGAGGAGGCAGAAGAAGAGGAGGAAGAAGGAAAAGGGGGAAAGCAGGATGGAAGAGGAGAAGGAAGGGAGAAAGAGAAGGAAGGAAGAGAGAAGAAAGAAAGAGGAGGAGAAGGGAAGAAGGAAGGAAGGAAAAGAAAGGATGGGAGGGAGGGAAGAGGAAGGAAAAAAGAAAGCAAGAGATAAAGGACGGAAGGAAGGAGGGAGGAAGGAAGGAAATTTAGGGAGGGAGGAACGAAGGAAATTTAGAGATGGATGGAGGAAATTTAGAGAGGGAGGGAGGAAGGAAGGAAGGTAATTTTGAGAGGGAGGGAGGAAGGAAATTTAGAGAGGGAGGGAGGAAATTTAGAGAGGGAGGGAAGAAGGAAATTTAGAGAGGAAGGAAGGTAATTTTGAGAGGGAGGGAGGAAGGAAATTTAGAGAGAGAGGGAGGAAATTTAGAGAGGGAGGATGGAAGGAAATTTAGAAAGGAAAGAAGGAAGGAAATGTAGATAGGAAGGGAGGGAGGAAATTTAGAGAGGGAGGGAGGAAATTTAGAGAGGAAGGAAGGAAGGGAAGAAGGAAATTTAGAGAGGAAGGGAGGAAGGAAAAGGACTGATAAGAGAGAAGGAGGAGGGAAGGGACATTTGCTAGTTGCACAATCAGGCCTGCCTCTCTTTTTCCTCAAGCATCCCAGATGAAGAAGAAGAAAAAGGCTTCATAAACGGACCACGAGACCAAATTAGGCTTCCTAAACCCTAAACAAAGGGGTTCAGGCCATCGCAGCTGAAGACTTCAGAAATTCCCACCACCGCCGAGGCTGGGAACAATAGAGACCGTGTAGCTAAGTTTTATCGCATTCTCCCTCCCCCCCCCCACTTCCTTGCAAATGAATAATATAAAGTGCAAATATACCAAAGCCATATTATGCCGACACAGTGACTGATTTTTCCTCCTAGCATCCATTATTACTTTTGCCTCATCTTTACCTGAAATTAGTCATTTACGGGTCTCCACTCCCTCCTTTTCCACCGTTTTCTTCCTCTCTCTTTTTTTTTTTAATGTACAGAAACGGGGAGGAAGGAGGGGGGGGGAGACACGCGAAGGGATATCGCCGCACCAGTGGAATTATAAAAATTTAATATGCTCCCGGTAAAATGAAAAACGAGTGCTTATGATATTGTCTAACACTTTCAAATGTGTTTATTAATTCATGTTTTAAATCATAAGTTTCGCTCTGCAACAGGAGCCGCAGCCAGCAATAAGCAAGTTTTAAAATATTAATGAATAAACAATAATTCCTCTATTGAAATATATAACATGCTTCTTTGAACAATGCTACACCAAGTAATAAATCAAGGGCGGCAGAAAATTGCATTTCCCATTTAATACGAGTTGAACTCTGGGTCTCTTTCTTTTTCCCCTCCCTCTCTCCCTCCCCCCCCTCTCTCTCCCTCTCTTTCATAGGCTACGTTTTGAAAAGATATAAATGATTTTTGTCGGAGGTGTCCATTTCTTTAATTGGCATCAGATCGAGCCCAGCCAATTGCTAATCACATTTTGAATTTCCGCATTTTAGCGTCCCGCGACATGCAGCTTTTAGCAGTGAGAAAAAGTGGTGCTTTTCAGTAAGTAGTAACCACTTAGTAAAGTAATAGAAAGTATTCATGGCAACGCAGACAAACACGTCTGATTTACACCTAGGATTACAGCTGAGTCCTCGGCTTACGGTAACACCAGACCCCAGAATTTCTGTTTCTGTTTGCTGAGCATGAAATTTTCGAGGTGGGATGACCTTCCTTGCGACGGTTGTGGAGTGAATCACTGCAGCGGTTGCTAAGTGAACCGGGCTCCCCCATTATCTCTGCTGGCCAGAAGGTCACAAAAGGGGAACATGTGATGCTGCAGCCGTCATAAATATGAACCAGTGGCCAAGGGTCTGGATTTTGATCAGGTGGCTATGGGGATGCTGCAGTGACTGTAAGTGAAAGTCACTTTCTCCAGTGCTGTTGAAGGGCAATACTTCAGATACTGGACTGGTATACGTGCTCAGCTTACCGCCGGTCACGATTTGATCTACAGTTTGGTATCACTGCCCCCCCAGTCCCACTGAGGGGAGGATTATGGACTCTTTTTATACAGAGAGCGCCGGCAGACTCTGTGAGATGTGAATCTTATCCGGGATTGTCCATTGCTGATGGGCTATTGGAAGACTGCTATTATATAGCAATAGCAATAGCAATAGCAATAGCAGTTAGACTTATATACCGCTTCATTGGGCTTTCAGCCCTCTCTAAGCGGTTTACAGAGTCAGCATATTGCCCCCACAATCTGGGTCCCCATTTCACCCACCTCGGAAGTATGGAAGGCTGAGTCAACCCTGAGCCCGTGAGATTAGAACCGCTGAACTGCAGATAACAGTCAGCTGAAGTGGCCTGCAGTACTGCACTCTACCCACTGCGCCCCTCGGCTCTATAATCACCTCCACTCCTTCTTTTCGGGAGACTAGACATACCCAATTCCTGCGACTGTTCTTTGTATGTTTTAGCCTCCAGGGGAAGATTTCAAGAGGGACGTCTTTGGAAATTCTCAATTATAGCACTTAGCAATAGCCCTTAGGCTTATATACCGCTTTACAGTGGTAAAACAATTTACACAATCAGCCTCTTGCCCCCAACAATCTGAGTCCTCATTTGACCCACCTCGGAAGGATGGAAGGCTGAAGTCAACCTTGAGCCTGGTGGGATTCGAACCGCCAAATTGCAGTCAGCTGGCAGTCGACAGAAGTAGCCTGCAGTACTGCATTCTAACAGTTGCGCCACCGTGGCTCATTATACTGGTCATTCTTGGGTTTTATGTAGGAGATGGCCCAGCTGAGCCTGAAGGAGGAGTCAAATGCGTCATCAGCCATGAGTCTCTTCACGCCCACAAAAAATCTAAATCCAGCCCACCTTGAATTTTGTTGACTCTTATCTACTGCCTGTTTGCTTTGGCCATTAGTAGTTCAATTCTTTTAGAGGGCTTGCAACAAACCTTTGTGGTTTGTTTGAACCAGAGGTAGTATTCAGCCGGTTCTCTCTGGTTCGGGCATGTGCAAGCGAAGCGAGCATGCTCACATTTGCAAACTGATAGGGAAGTCAAGTGAATCCCACTGCTGATTTGAACTGCCTGATTTTCCCACGCTTGACAGAAATCAGGCAATTTCCCACAGTATGCGCGAGCCGTTCCGCTTGCCCCATTGTGGGAAGCCCATCGGAACCCTTACGTCTTCAAAGAAGCTCGCCAATTGCCCAACCCCTCAAAACCCCCTTGGGCCATGAAAACCTTTTCGTGCTGAGCTAAAGGAACAGCTCAATCAAGCAACCATCTCTTGTAATGGTATGGCCTTGGGAGACGGAGCAAAGCAATTCGAGAACAATCAGATAAGGGACAGCATAGCCCACAATTAGATAATGGGCAGGGCAAGAAAGCTCAGAAGACACCCACCCTAGTTTCTTGAGCGGTAAAAGGAACCAGAGGTGTGGGGGAAATGATGTATTTTTAGACTTGCAAGACGGATGTCGGCCTTGTGGGGCAAACCAGATAGAAACACGCCCAGATAAATTAATCCTACTTTATCGCAAATTGTCAGAAACCTCTCCAACTGCTGGCTACGCTGCCTCTTATCTCACCGTTCCCTTGGTAGTGTTTCTTTCCCCAGTCTCCCAAGGTCATTCTCACACCCCATTACACCTCTAGACAGATGTCTCTCTTTACCAAGCGGAGAACTCCACTCCACGCCTGAAATTAATTGCTTTAATTGCCCATGTAAAGCATGTGTCCTTTCCTTTGGTAGCTATGGACGGGTTTTTTGTTGTTTTTTTTTAATCAGCCGCCAATAAATTAATCCCTCTTGTTATGTAACTGACAGGAGGATGGTCAGAGAAGCTCTGAAACAGATTTGGGGGCTGATCATGTAGGAAAGAAGGTCCCGCCTCCCGCGTCTTCTCCTGCAGCTGTTGGAGGAAGCAAGAGCATTAGCTATTAAAGGTGCTCCCTTCAAAACTTGCTGAAGAACAAGACAGGGATTTTGAACAAAGGGGGGGGGGTTGCGGAGGAAGAGGAATATATCTCTGAGGCGGAGAGGGTGTTGTGAAGAAAAGTGGCACTTTGGAACATGCCGTCCAAGTGTGAACTTCCAGATGGAGAGGAAGAGACATGATGGAAAAGATGTTGATATAAAGGAGCTGATCGGAACCAGCTATTTTTCATGGTCATTCCTAGAAGGGCAGTATTTTGGTACCTTGGAGAGCGCCAAGATCAGGATTTGGGATTTGGGATTGAAGATATAAAGTGTGAGGAAGATTTAAGATGTAAGATGATTTAAGGTTTTTGAGGTTTAAGATGTAAGGAAGATTTAAGGTTTAAAATTTTAAGGTTTAAGATTTTAAGGTTTAAGATTTTACAGTTTAATGGTTTAGGTTTAAGGTTTAAGATTTTAAGGTTTAAGATTTTAAGGTTTAAGATTTTAAGGTTTAAGATTTTAAGGTTTAAGATTTTAAGGTTTAATGGTTTAGGTTTAAGGTTTAAGATTTTAAGGTTTAAGATTTTAAGGTTTAAGATTTTAAGGTTTAAGATTTAAAGGTTTACGATTTTAAGGTTTACGATTTTAAGGTTTACGATTTTAAGGTTTACGATTTTAAGGTTTACGATTTTAAGGTTTACGATTTTAAGGTTTAATGGTTTAGGTTTAAGGTTTAAGAGTTTAAAGTGTAAGATTTTAAATTTAAGGGTTTAAGGGTTTAAGGTTTAAGGTTTAAGTTTAAGATTTTAAGTTTTAAGTTTTAAGTTTTAAGATTTAAGATTTAAGATTTAAGATTGAAAGATTTAAGATTCATGATTTGGAAACTGACAAGTGCCCTCCCAGAAGCATCCATGGCCTGTGAATAAATCAACTTCAGGATAACTTCCTAAACAGATCAAGGAAAATTATCCCGTGGTTATTTTAAAGCAGGGGTGTCAAATTCGAGGCCCAGGGGGGGCAGATCCGGCCCCTGGGGTACTTAGATCTGGCCAGTGGGGCCATCCTGGAAACAGCAAAGGACCGGCCTGTGGTGCTTTTGGCAGCAAAAATGGAGCTCAGGAGGGCTGCGTGTGGCCCTTCTGAGCTCCATTTTCGTTGGCAGAGGGTTGCAGGAGGCCATGGCAGCTGAAAACGGAGCTCGGGAGAACTCTTGGGTCACCAGAGGTGCCCCCGAAACAAGTGATGTCAAGCTGGCCACGCCCCCCACGAGGTCAAACACAATCCTGATGCGGCCCTCTATGAGATCGAGTTTGACGCTCCTGTTTTAAAGGGAACCAAATCCACCCATGAAGAGTCATCCCTCCTTTTGATGAGACCCCTTAATGGATGGTGATTCTCCTACTCTGCTGCACTGTTTATTCCACACTCCCCACCCTTGCATTAAGCAAAAGACCGAGGGAAAACAACAATTCCTTTGTGACTAATCCAATTCACACAGAGAGCAAAATCTCTCGCTGGGTTTATTCTTAACTAGTATATCAGTGCTCTGCGTGGCATTGGGATAGATCAAACCATGCCGAGAACTAATGTCTTCTTTGCCTTCATAGTCCGCAGAACAGAAGCACTAAAGTTAATGAAATAAAATAAAAGGAGCTAATCTTTGACGGATTCCCACACTTCTTTAAAAAAAAAAAAAAAGGTAAATCTCGAATCTATTCTATCATCAAAAGGGAGGAAAAGCTGATCTGGAGCCGAGGATATCTTTCTTAGTTCTCCCTCTCGCCCTTCTACCCAACGATTCCCCCCCCCAAACTGATTTGATGTGCACAATCGTCTCCTGAGGCAGTACAGAGTGAGAAAGGATGGATGGCCCACAGTGACCAGAGGCGGCGAGAGAGAAATCAGATAAATACTCTTCCCAGTTTTGGGCCTTGGAGTCTCGTGGACTTCATTTCCCATCATCCTGAGTCAGGGAACTGAGCTGGAATTCATTGTTCTGACCGAGGCTTCCCAAGAGCATGAAGCAAACTCCTTGTCCCGACAAAAAACCATTTTATTAATTCACTGTGAATTCTGCTCATTCACCTCCAGCAAAGTCTTTCCAGGGAGGATTTACGGTCACAGACCTTCTCTGGCTTGGAGAGCTGCCAGGCCAATATCTGCAAGACTTGGCCAGGAGTCTCAGAGAGTCACGAAGCAATGAAGCGAACTAATTGCCTCCTGCAAACTCCACTCCCCTTTCACTCCCCTTTTATTTCCTCTGGGAGGGGCCATTCATCATCCACTTGTGGCCTTCCTCCCAAGTTGACCCCTGTTCTTTAGCTGTTCCCTTCATCTGGCAACTCTGCATGCCCACACTGGGAACAGGCTCCAGCTGTTCTTCTGCCTCACTGATGTCTGACTTGGAAGGCATCTGATAACTGGCAGATAGCCCTGCCCCCCTCTCTGCCTCCGACACAGAGCCCTCATTAGAGCCTTCCCCAGACTCCAGGACTGGCCCATCTTCCTCCCCAACCTCCTCACTGTCCGAATCTGCTGCCAGCTCCACAGGGGGAGAGAGAGAAAGAGAAGAGAGAAACAGAGAGTGATATGAGGAGAGAGAAAGAGGGAGAGAGAAAGAGAGAGAAAAGAGAGAAGGGACAGACAGACAGAGATATGAGAAGAGAGAAAAAAGGAGAGAGCAAGAGAGAGACGAGAAGAGAGAGAGAAAGAGAGGGAGGGAGAGAAGAGAAAAGAGAAGAGAGGGAGGGAGAGAAGAGAAAAGAGAAGAGAGAAAGAGAGGGAGGGAGAAAGAGTTAAAAGAGAAGAGAGAGAAATAAAAGAGAGAGAGAGGGAGGGAGGGAGAAAGAGAGAGAAGAGAAAATAGAAGAGAGAGAGAGAGAGGGATAGAGAAAGAAAAAGAGGGGGATAGAGAATGAGAGAGAGAGAGAGAGAGAAAGAGAGAGAGAGAGAGAGAAAGCGATCAGTTCCTTCCTAAGACAGAAAGGGTTAGCTGTTGCCTGTGCGATCAAAAGATTGCCTTGATGAATGCATGCGGGTATTTAAGACATTGACGAAGATTAATAGTGTTTATCCACTGTTTTTTTTTGTCTCTCTGTGTGTGTGTTCTTTTGAAGGCAGGAAGAAACCGAAGGGGGGGGGGAAAGGCCCTTTGCAAAATAACTTTGCCCAAGGATCATCGATAAAAGGAAAAACTCCCCGAAAAGTTAATTGGATCAAACAAATAATCAGTGCTTCAACGGCACCTTTGGAGCGGATGTGCTGACCACAACCGATTTACAGCTGTCTCAATGCTTTGCTGTGAGATGCAAACCACGAGAAGGATTTCGCCTGCTTGTGACACACAGGCAGAGACACACTCGGGGCTTAGCCTCCCCCCTCCTCCCAGGCTCCCGTCTGGTTTATTATTATTTTTGCTGAAAAATAAGAACAATAACGACGTCATCACAACTGTTGATGTGTGTGTGTTTGTGTGTGTGTGTGTGCATTCCCAAAAGACTTGTTGGCTGCACACAACGGCCCACCGCCCAGCCCCCACCACCCTCTCCAGCCACTGATTTGATTTCGGGAAAGACTATTTCCTGGAGTTCTATCAAATAGGACATTACCTGAGACTGACCTTTCAGGGGTTTTTTTTTTAATTTTATTTTATGATTATTATAAATCTTTCAAAATTAGCATCGGAGGAGACCGAAGGAAGAAAGAGGATTTCTCAAGAAACCCAATGGATACGGATGGGTCTCGGAAGGAAGGAAACTGGGGCATTTTGCAAGGAGCCCGGCTTTGGGAAATGGGGGTAAGGGGGGGGGGGTATTTTAGGTTTATTAGATTTATATGCCGCCCTTCTCCCAAGGACTCAGGGCGGCGTACAATATTAAAAGAAACACATAATACAAAAGTTTTTTTAAAATTAAATAGAATATCCCAAACAAACCCAATTAGAACTGACCATAACATTTTTAAAAAAAATTAAAATTAAAATTAACAGTGATCAATCATTTATTTTGTTTTGTTCAGGCCAGGATGGCTTGCTGGAAAAGCCAACTTTTTAGGGCGCGTCGGAAGGACCGGAGGTCGGGGATTATACGAAGCTCATTCCAGAGGGATTTAAAAAATGGAAGAGAATTTGGAGTTTGGGAAGAAAAAATGGGACAGATTTTCTACAAACAATGCCTAAGGGGGTGGTGTATTGACCCCCCCCCTAATGTGGAATTTTGAAATTATTATATCACTGTATTTCCTTCCTTCCTCCCTCCCTCTCCTTCTTCCTTCTTTCCTTTCTTCCTTTCTCTGTTCCTTCCTTCCTCCCTTCTTTACTTTCTCCCTCTCTTCTTCCCTCCCTTCTTTCTTCTCTTCCAAACCCTCCCTCCTTTTCTTCCTCCCTCCCTTCCTTCTTTCCTCCCTCCCCCTTCCTACTTTCCTCCCTCCCTCCTTCCCTTCCTTCTTCTCCCCATCCCTCTCTTCCTCTCTAAATTTTCTTCCTTCCTTCTTCCCTTCCATCCTCCCTCCCTCCTTTCTTTCCTTCCTTCTTTCCTCCCTCCCTTCTTTACTTCCTCCCTCTCTTCTTCCCTCCCTCCCTTCCTTCTTCTCTTCCAAACCCTCCCTCCTTTCCTCCCTTCCTCCCTTCCTTCTTTACTCCCTCCCTCCCTTCCTACTTTACTCCCTCTCTCCCTTCCTTCTTCTCCCCCATCCCTCTCTTCCTCTCTAAATTTTCTTCTTTCCTTCTTCCCTTCCATCCTCCCTCCCTCCTTTCCTTCCTTCCTTTCCTCCCTCCCTCCCTTCTTTACTTCCTCCCTCTCTCCCTCCCTCCCTGATTTGCATCCAAATTTTGATCACAGGATTATGGAGAGATTGCTACTCTTGTCAGCCTGAAAAGCAGCCCCAGTAACATCAAACGGGCGCTCAACAAATTGTTGTATGTTGGAGTTTACCAGTCTCATTTAATCATCCAAATTTCCAGACTGGAAAACCTTTCGGGTGGGGCAGTGGGGGGAAATGGTACTTTCAGGCTATTTTTCGGGCTGTTTTTTCCCCCCATCAGAGTGCCTAAAAACAGCTTGAAAATAGACCAAAAAACCCCCAGAAAAACACTCTTGTTTTGGGGGCATTTTCAGGCCATTTTCTGATGCTCCGGCGCAACATGTGCACACCAGAAACCAGAAGAGCAGTTGGCGACGGCACGCATGCCCACAGAGAGGGCTCTGCATGCCACCTCTGGCATAGGTGCCATAAGTTTGCCATCACGAGTATGGGGTCTCTTGCTTGAGCAGGGGGTTAGACTAGAAGACCTCCATGGTCCCTTCTAGCTCTATTGTGATTGAGTGATGGATTGAAATTTGTCTGGGATGGTGTAAGGTCTCTCCTGACTTGAGCAATAGCAATAGCAATAGCAGTTAGACTTATATACCGCTTCATAGGGCTTTCAGCCCTCTCTAAGCGGTTTACAGAGTCAGCATATTGCCCCCAACAACAATCCGGGTCCTCATTTTACCCACCTCGGAAGGATGGAAGGCTGAGTCAACCCTGAGCCGGTGAGATTTGAACAGCCGAACTGCAGAACTGCAGCCAGCTGAAGTAGCCTGCAGTGCTGCATTTAACCACTGCGCCACCTCTGCTCTGAGCAAGGTGGGGGGTTGGACTAGAAGACCTCTAAGGTCCCTTCCCGCCCTAGGATTCTACGATATCTAAGTTACATTTGAAGCTTCCATTTTTGGGGGACTCCTTCCCCCCTTCTTCGCTCCTTCTCAACCGGACTTGGAAGAAGAAAAATCAGGACGAGGAAAGACAGCGAGGGGGGTGGGTGGGTGGGGGCTTGTCTGTCTCTTTTTGTTTATTAAGAACGCCTTTCTAGCCTCTGAATCATACGGAAATGCGGTTTCAATTTTCTCTGTGATTTGAGGATCAAGAGATGCCAATATATATTTTTCTCTGTCAACCTTTTATTTCATCTGGAGTCTGCTGAAGTTCACCAAAGCCATCCAGGCTGGCAGAGGTTATTATTGTCTGTGTTCATTACTCTTCAATTGGAGTGGCTGTGTCTGTGTGTGTGTTTGTCTGTGTGTGTGAGTGTCTGTGTGTGTGTGTGTGTGTGTGTGTGTGTGTGTGTGTGAGAGAGAGAGAGAGAGAGAGAGAGAGAGAGAGAGAGAGAGAGAAAGACAGAGATGGAGAGACAGAGAAGAGAGTAGAGAGAGACACATAGAGAAAGAGACAGAGAGAGAAGAGAGAGAGAGAGGAGAGAGATAGAAAGACAGAGAGATGGAGAGACAGAGACACACAGAGAGACAGAGAGACAGAGACACAGAGAGAAGAGGCAGAGAGAGAGGAGAGAGAGACAGAAAGAAAGAGAGATGGAGAGACAGAGAAGAGAGAGGAGAGACAGAGACACAGAGAGAAACAAAGACACAGAGAGAAGAGGCAGAGAGAAGAGAGGAGAGAGAAATACAGAGAGATGGAGAGACAGAGAAGAGACAGAGAGAGAAGAGGCAGAGGAGAGAGAGAGAGACAAGAGAGAGAGGAGAGAGACAGGAAGATAGAGATGGAGAGATAGAGAAGAGACAGAGAGACAGAGAAGAGACAAGAGAGAGAGAGGAGAGAGACAGAAAGACAGAGAGATGGAGAGACAGAGAAGAGAGAGGAGAGACAGAGACACACAGAGAGAGACAGAGGCAGAGAGAGAAGAGGCAGAGAGAAGAGAGAGAGGAGAGAGAGATAGAAAAACAGAGAGATGGAGAGACAGACACACAGAGAGACAGAGACACAGAGAGGAGGCAGAGAGAGAGGAGAGAGAGACAGAAAGAAAGAGAGATGGAGAGACAGAGAAGAGAGAGGAGAGACAGAGACACAGAGAGAAACAAAGACACAGAGAGAAGAGGCAGAGAGAAGAGAGGAGAGAGAAATACAGAGAGATGGAGAGACAGAGAAGAGACAGAGAGAGAAGAGACAGAGAGACAAGAGAGAGAGAGGAGAGAGACAGAAAGACAGAGAGATGAAGAGACAGAGAAGAGAGATGGAGAGACAGAGAAGAGAGAGGAGAGACAGAGACACACAGAGAGAGACAGAGGCAGAGAGAGAAGAGGCAGAGAGAGAGGAGAGAGAGACAAGAGAGAGAGGAGAGAGACAGAAAGACAGAGATGAAGAGAGAGAGGAGAGAGAGGAGAGAGAGACAAGAGATATAGAGGAGAGAAACAGAGAGAAAGACAGAGATGGAGAGAGAGAGGAGAGAGAGAGATAAGAGAGATAGAGGAGAGAAACAGAGAGAAAGACAGAGATGGAGAGAGGAGAGCGAGAGAGACACAGACAGAGACAGAGAGAAGAGGCAGAGAGAGGAGAGAGACATAGGAGAGAGAGAAACGAGAGAGACCGAGAGGAGAGAGACAGAAAGACAGAGATGGAGAGACAGAGAAGAGACAGAGACAGAGAAGAGACAGGAGAGAGAGAGAGAGAGACAAGAGAGAGAGAGGAGAGACAGAAAGACAGAGATGGAGAGACAGAGAAGAGAGATGGAGAGACAGAGAAGAGAGAGGAGAGACAGAGAGAGACAGAGGCAGAGAGAGGGGAGAGAGACAGAAAGACAGAGATGGAGAGCGAGAGAAGAGAGAGAGGAGAGAGAGACAAGAGAGATAGAGGAGAGAAACAGAAAGACAGAGATGGAGAGAGAGAGGAGAGAGAGACACACACAGACACAGACAGAGACAGAGAGAGAAGAGGCAGAGAGAGGAGAGAATTTCTTTTTCCATGCTGTGGGGTTGTATAGCCGCTTCAACAGATAGAAGAAAAACGGGGACATACACAGTGCATAATAACACAGTTGGAAGGGGCCTGAGAGGTCTTCTAGTCCAACCCTCTGCTCAAGCAGGAGACCCAATCAATCAATCAATCAATCAATCAATCAATCAATCAAGTTGGAAGGGACCTTGGAGGTCTTCTAGTCCAACCCCCTGCTCCTCCTCCCCCCACTTCCTTCTAGCACTGATGATGTAATTTAGTTGGGTAGTGAAACATCTGCAGGAAAGCATCCAAGCTCAGAGAGCACCAAGGACCCCACAGTTCTCCTCCTCCTCCTCCTCCTCCTCCTCCTCCTCCTCCTCCTCCTCCTCCTCCTCCTCCCCCCCCCACTCTCTTCTAGCACTGATGCTATTACCTACTTTGGTAACGAAACGTCTGCAAGAAAACCACCAAGCTCAGAGGGCACCCAAGACCCCACAAAAGCCAGATGCTTCTGGCACCACATGCCAGAGCATATATGGGTTAGTGGGCCCCTCTTTGAGAAGAAATTCCCCATAAATGCCTGTCCCGAAACAAGACCAGGCACGGAATTAATGTTTGGTAAAGCAGGACTCCCCAATGTTGATTCCTCTTTGCTAAACTGATTATTGTAGTACCCCAACCTCCTCTCTTAAGTCCAAACGGCCGTTGCCTGCCTGGAGTCCTTATAATAAAACACGCTCCTTTTTTTTCCTCTCCAGCTGTGAGGTTGCTGTTTCTAAGTACCTGACACTTTTCAAGCTTTCAAAGGGGAAAATAGCCAGTCAGAAGGAAGAGATTAAATGGAATGTATAATATGGGAGCAATTTGCAAAAAGAGAAAAAGGGGAAAAAAAGAGCTCTGAAACAGACCTGTCGGTCTTGTGGAGACAGAAAGAAAGGTTGAGGGGTGATGGGGAGGAACTGGACAATAAGGGGGAGAGAGAGAGAGAGAGAGAGATGAAGAAGAGTGCAAATGGACAATTTGCTCCTTATGTGATGTAATAATGCATGAAAAAGGTTGTGAAATCTGAAGGGTGATGGGTCTTTTTCTGAAGGCCCCTGGAGATGGCTTTGCCCTCGACAATTTGCCTTGAAGGAATTATAAAGATCTTTCTTTCTTTCTTTCTTTCTTTCTTTCTTTCTTTCTTTCTTTCTTTCTTTCTTTCTTTCTTTCTTTCTCTCTCTCTCTCTCTCTCTTTCTCTCTCTCTCTTTTTCTATCTCTCTTTCTCTTTCTTTCTTTCTTTCTTTCTCTCTCTCTTTCTCTCTCTTTCTTTCTTTCTCTCTCTCTCTCTTTTTTCTCTCTTTCTCTTTCTTTCTTTCTCTCTCTCTTTCTCTCTCTCTTTCTCTCTTTCTTTCTTTCTCTCTCTCTCTTTCTTTCTCTCTCCCTTTCTTTCTCTCTCTCTTTCTTTCTCTCTCCGTCCCTCTCCCCCTCTCTTGCCAGAATAAGGAACCTTGGAGGTCTTCTAATCCAACTCTCCACCCAAGACAGGAGATCCTTATACCATCCCGGTCAATGTCTTCTTGAAAGCCTCCAATGAATGGAGCACCACAACTTCTGGAGGTAAGTAGTTCCACTGGTTAATTGTTCTCACTGTCGGAAAAATTCTCCTTAGTTCTAGGTTGTTTCTCTCTCGGATGAATTTCTATCCATTGCTTTTGGTCTTGCCTTCTGGTGCTTTGGAGAATAGCTTGACTCCCACTTCCTTATAAAGGTAAAGGTTCCCCTCGCAAATCTGTGCTAGTCGTTCCCGACTCTAGGGGGCGGTGCTCATCTCTGTTTCAAAGCCGAAGAGCTTCAGCACTGTCCAAAGACGTCTCCGTGGTCATGTGGCCGGCATGACTCAATGCCGAAGGTGCACGGAATGCTGTTCCCTTCCCACCAAAGGTGGTCCCTATTTTTATACTTGCATTTTTTACCTGCTTTTGAACTGCTAGGTTAGCAGAAGCCGGGACGAGTCACGGGAGCTCACTCCGTTATGTGGCACTAGGGATTCAAACTGCCGACCTTCTGATCGACAAACTCAGCATTTTAGCCACTGAGCCACCATGGCCTTTACTTCCTCGTAGCAGCCCCTCAAATAGTGGAACATTCCTATCATGTCACCCATAGCCAAAATTTTCAGGCGCCAACCGAGGGTAATAGTGGCTGGAATCCACCCCTGATGCAGACCAAGAGTTAACAATGGTTCAAGCCAGGCACCCCTTCTAAGCTAGCAATACGAATCCTTCATCTCCAACGTCTGGCTTGCCACCCAAACTCTCTGGTCTCAACCTCATTAGGAAAAGTGGCTCCTTGGCAACCCTTTCTTGTAGTTTTCCCAGAACTCGCCTGCTTGCTCGCTGACGAAACAATGCTCGCTGATTGCTTTCTCTCTCTGATCTGTGGCTTTTTTGTGACTTTACGCGTGAGGGGGAAGAATGGGGAAAGTTGTGTCCTCTCCACTTTTATGAGCAAGACGTCCAAGGAAAATTAGCAGCCTCCCAAGCTGGAGGAAGTTTTTCAACAGGGTTCTTGGCTCCTTCCTCCATCACCTGCCCTTGCTAAGAAGAAGCAGGTTCTGTAGATCAGAGATCACCAACCTTTCAGACCTCAGGGACCACTAAATCCATAGGGGCCTGTTGTGGCCCAGTAGGAACCGTTGGAGCTGCCACCGGACTCCGAAAGTGAGGGGTCCTATGAGTTGGCTCTGGAGGATGTGGAGGACCCTGGACAGGGTTCCAACTCCGAGCAGGGTGCAGAGAGACTGGTTGGCCACCAGGTGGCGCCTGAGCTTGGATCAGTGTGGAGGAGACAAGGGAGAGTGATCCAGAAACCAACAGTGAGTTGTTCCAGGATGCACGCCGTCGAAGAGCTACTCGGCGTCAAGAACAACTATGTAATTACAGGAGGTAATTACGCTCAGCTGATGGTCATTAGGCTCCTCTCCAGACAATAAAAGAGACTGCTTGTGTCACGCCCTTCTTGCAGAAGTCAACGCTTTGACTAAAGAGAAACTAACTTGGCAGGCTGGATTGCTGCCAGAGTTTGTTTGCATTGCTGCCAAGGTTTGTTGGACTTGCTGCCAAAGTCCTTATCTATTTGTTTACTTGGCTTTCAGCCACCAAGAGTCTGGACTTGCTATTAAAGGACATTCTCATTAAGCGTGTCTCGGCTTTCGTTACTGGATGGAGGGGCCGTAGTTTGAGGACCCCTGATTTAGTGCAATATAAGAAATGCAAATAGTTTTTCTGCAGACCACCAACATTTTCTCACAGACCACCAGTGGTCCATGGACCACCAGTTGGTGACCACTGCTGTAGACTCAACCAACTGTCCATGTGAGCAAATAACCACGGAGGATTGAAGAATCTGATGATCTTTGTCCATAGCTGGTTTGCTGCTGAGTTATCCCACTGTTGAAATGTCAAAGGAGAGATATCAATCTGCTCACGTCACCAAATCCGGGAGAAAGCGGCTATCCTTTCTTCTCCTTACCCCTTCCCTGAAACTTTCCAAATTGCCGTAGCCTTTTCAAGAACCTCATTATGAGCCATTACGTATTAATTTTCACTTCTTTCCCCATGCCCTAGAGGGCTTATCGTCAGCCAGAAAAAGGGGGGGGGGATATCAATATTTTAAATGAATTAATTCCCCATTCTTCACCCCTGCGCAAGTCACATAAATCTGCATATATCTGCAAAATGGATTAGGCGCTTAACCATTCACATTTTTTTCAGGGCAACGAGGAAGGTGATTTTGTAGGTTCGGGGTGGGTATTTTCTTTTTGAACAGAGAGGCGTTGGAGTCAAGCTTTATGTATAACACCATGTGTGTGTGTGTGTGTGTGTGTGTGTGTGTGTGTGTGTGTGTGTGTGTGTGTGAGGGAGAGAGAGAGAGAGACAGAGAGAGAGAGAGAGATGAATCTTAGATGTTTTTAATTGGTCATCAGGACATTTCATTTTTGGATATCCCACAGATCAAGGCAAATAATTCATTTATATGATTGGGGCTCACTCCGGTTTCACAAGGAATATTTATATATAAAACTATATATTCGGGACCTATTCCTATTCCCAAATGTTTCTTTAGTATTTATTTATTTCTTGCAGTGATTATGTTACCTAGTTGGGTTATGAAACATCTGCAAGAAAACCAACCAGCTCAGAGAGCACCAAGGACCCCGCAGTCTTCCTCCTCCTCCTCCTCTTCCACTTCCTCCTCCTCTCTTTGCAAACCCACTCCCTTTTAGCACTGATGATGTTACATAGTGGGGTCATGAAATGTCCACAAGAAAACAACCAAGCTCAGAGACAACCAAGGACCACACAGTCAACTATGTTTTAGATATCTAGCATAGATATTTGAAAAGGAAGCAAATTCTGCAGCCGTTCTTCTCCATCTCACTTGGTCAGAGCAAAGGAAGCCTCCCATTCTCCCATCATATGAGACTTAGATAAAGCCCTTCCAAGAAATAATTCGCTCAGCCTTTAAAATGAAACATCCTTTCAGAGATCTGGACAGTCTTAAAAGATCTGTCAGGAGCCATCTTGGCTTATCTTATCACAAGTAAAGTATCTATTTTTTTTCTTCCCATAGGTTCTGACCGAGGCTTCCCGAGAGCATGAAGAAAACTTCTTATCCTGACAAAAACCCATTTTATTCATTGACTGTGAATTCTTCTCCTTCACATCCAGCAAAGTCTTTCGAGGGAGGATTTACGGTCACAGACCTTATCTGACTTGAAGAGCTGCCAATATCTGCAGAACTTGGCAAGGAGTCTCAGAGAGTCACAAACCAATGAAGCAAACTAATGGTCTCCTGCAAACTCCACTCCCCTTTTGCTCCTCTGTTATTCCCTCTGGGAGGGGCCATTCACCGTCCACCTGTGGCCTTACAAATCGACCGCTGTTCTTTAGCTGTTCCGTTCATCTGGCAACTCTGCGCAGGCGCACACTGGGAAGAGGCTCCAGCTGTTCTTCTGCCTCACTGATGTCTGAACTCTGAAGGCAGTTGATAACTGGCATACGGCCCTGGCCCCCTCTCTGCCTCCGACACAGAGCCCTCATCCGAGCCTTCCCCAGACTCCAGGACTGGCCCATCTTCCTCCCCAACCCTCCTCACTGTCCGAATCTGCTGCGGGCCACAACACCGTAAGTCTGGAGTTGTGATTTAAACATAAATAAGATTGGTAACTTCCTGATGAAGAATGCTTGAAGGATTCTCATGAAAACAGCTATGTCAGCAGAGCAGAGTAAATTCCGGGGAAGGATGGGGCTTAATTCTAGAGTGGGGAAGGAACATGAAAAAAGATTATACTTCGGCCACTTGTAACACGCTTTGCTGTCGGGTTTTGATTTCATAAACTCTGCTGGCCATAAATTAACAGAGAGAGCTCTTCAAGGTTTTTTTGTGCATGGTAAGAATGGTCTGTCATGGATCCTCGTTAGGCTGCCATTATAATGCCGCTTAATTGGAAAGGCATTAATATTGACAGCCTGGTGACAGATGTCCAGAATCGCCTTCCCTGCTCTGGTTTGATAGAGCTTGAAGAATGGATCAAATATGATGGATTAGAAACGTTGGGAAAAAGCCCATTCACCAAAGTCCATAATGATTGGTCTTACCTGGCAATAAACCCGCCATCCTGGGCCCAACGTTTGGGAAGCCAGGCTCTGCCTGTCACAAGCCAGGACAAAGGGTGAGTGATGGAGGAGTAACACCTCCTTAAAAAACCTTGGTCCAGCTGGCCCGGCTGGGAGCACCTCGTAAGGGCCCCTTCCCAGGGTTACGGGAGAAGACGGTCAACGGGTTTGAAGGCGAAGAGGGCTCTACGCCCCAACGGCAGATCAAGCGGCAGAACCATCTTCTAGGAGAAGGGAAACTCCGGTTACAAACCTCCACTGCCTTGTGGCTGCATCCACTCCTGGAAAAGGCTTCCGGAGTCAACCTCCAGGCAAAATCCGGAGCTGGAGTCCCGGAAGCCATTTGTGACTTTGTACGACCATGTTCTGGTAAGTCCTGCATTGCAGCCGGGAACCCATCGTATCAGCTCTGCCGTTCCATTGGACTATTTCAGCGATATGAAGAGAAGGGATCTGCTGCTTGGGTAACAGTCTGTCCTCCATACTAATCTTCCCAGGCCTCGTGCTCTGGAGAGGACACTCCAGCTTTGACCTCTTCCTAGAGCACAATACCATCGTCTTTGGAGACTGAAGGATGCCAATGATGATGACCTGACAATTAATGGAGGAAATATATAATCCTCTCCGGTTTGTTTTTCATGAGGTGTAGCTCCCTGGGATACC
>NW_028261382.1:34320733-34328233 GCF_051295495.1 Thamnophis sirtalis
GTCCTCATTTGACCCACCTCGGAAGGATGGAAGGCTGAGGGAGGGAGGGAGGAAAGAAGGGAGGGAGGGAGGAAAGGAAAGAGGGAGGGAGGAAGAGCAGTAGCACTTAGACATATACCACTTCACGGTGCTTTTACAGCCCTCTCTAAGTGGTTTACAGCAGCCTCTTGCCCACAACAATTTTGGGTCCTCGTTTGACCGACCTTGGGAGGATGAAAGGCTGAGGGAGGGAGGGAGGGAGAAAAGAAGGAAGGAAGGGAGGAAGGAATGGGGGGAGGGAGGAAAGGAAAGAAGGAGCGAGCGAGGGAGGAAGAGCAATAGCACTTAGGCTTATATACCATTTCACAGTGCTTTATACAGCCCTCTCTAAGCGGTTTACAGAGTAAGCCTTTTGCCCCCCAACAATTTTGGGCCCTTGTTTGACCGACCTTGGAAGGATGGAAGGCTGAGGGAGGGAGGGAGGAAGGAAAGAAGGAAAGAAGGAAGGGAGGGAGGAAGGAATGGAGGGAGGAAAGGAAGGAAGGAAGGAGCAAGGGAGAGAGAGAGGAAGGAAGAGCAATAGCACTTATATACCCCTTTACAGTGCTTTACAATCCTCTCTAAACGGTTTACAGAGTCAGCCTCTTTCCCCCCAACAATCACTTAACCCACCTCAGAAGGATGGAAGACCGAGTCAACCTTGGGCCTGGTGAGATTCGATCTGCCAAATTGCAGGCATCCGGCAGTCAGCAGAAGTAGCCTGCAGTGCTGCACTCGAACCACTGCGCCACCTAATGGTCAAGGTGGCTCTTTAGAGCCGATTCACGGCTGTTGCTTTCTAGCCTGGTGCCCTTAACCACTTAGGCCCAACTGCCTTGGTCTGTCTAAATATCTGTGGCAAAGCTTATTCCTGGCCAACAAGGTGAAACTCCCGAGTTGGCGGATGTCCTCCTTCTCCTTCCACTTGGAAGTCACTTTCGGAGAATTTCATTATCTCCGTATCGCCAAGGTCAGCTGGTCTATATTTCCTTTTTAGCATTGCAAAGGGAATTCACGGTGACGCTGGTATAATAGACCAGAAAATGCCCATGCTGGGAGTGATGGCAAATCAATAAAAACTCATCAACTCAACCCTTCCCTCCTTGCCTACTTGAAGGGCTAGTTGCAGCGTAGTACAAAAATGTCTCAGGTTGGTAATTTACTCATGGATAGATCTCCCTCGTTGTCCCTCTCCTCAACCTCCAGGGTCACCTGCGGGCATATTTTCCCCATCTATTTATTTCCCCTCCACCCCCATTTCAGGTGGGGGGCTAAGGTAGAGCAAGGAAGTCAAGTGTGAGCTTTCCTCCTGCAGAACGGGAAAGGGGACCCTGTTTTCTTTCACTCCTGGGGATGACATTGTTTGGGGGTGGGCAACCAAGGACGGGAGGTGGGAAGCTGCGGACAAGACCACCAACCCCTGAGATTTAAGAGGAGGGTAAAACAAGAAAATCCCCGTCATATGATGGGTATGATCCCCAGCATAAGAGACCCCTGTGGGTTTTCCTAAAACATTGGAAGGATGACAACAGAAATCCAAGGAGTCCATCCGTCTTCTGCAACTTGGTGGTCTCCAATAATCTTTCTTTCTTTCTCTCTCTCTCCCTCTTTCTTTCTTTTTTTCTGCCTCTTTCTGTCTATCTCTCTCTCCTTTCTTTCTTTCTTTCTTTCTTTCTTCTTTCTTTCTTTCTCTTTTTGTCTGTCTGTCTTTCTTTCTGTCTGTCTTTCTAGCTCTCTCTCTCTCTTTCTTTCTCTTTCTGTCTTTCTTTCTTTCTCTTTCTTTCTTGCTCTCTCCCTCCCTTTCTCTCTCTCTCTATTTCTTTCTTTCTGTCTCTTTCTGTCTTTCTATCTCTCTCTCCCTTTCTTTCTTTCTTTCTTTCTTTCTTTCTTTCTGTTTGTCTTTCTATCTCTCTCTCCCTTTCTTTCTTTTTCTTTCTTTCTTTCTCTTTCTGTCCGTCTTTCTTTCTCTTTCTTTCTTTCTTTCTTTCTCTTTCTTTCTTGCTCTCTCTCCCTTTCTCTATTTCTTTCTTTCTGTCTCTTTCTGTCTTTCTATCTCTCTATCCCTTTCTTTCTTTCTTTCTTTCTTTCTTTCTTTCTTTCTTCTTTCTTTCTTTCTTTCTTTCTTTCTTTCTTTCTCTTTCTGTCTTTCTATCTCTCTCTTGCCTTCTTTTTTTCTTTCTTCCCTTTCTGTCTATCTGTCTGTCTGTCTCTCTCTCTTTCTTTCTTTCTCTTTCTTTCTCTCTCTCCCCCTCCCCTCCCTCCCTCTCCCTCCTCTTTCTTCCTCCCTCCCTTCCCTTTCCCTTGTTTCATTACCCAACTAAGTAACATCATCAGTGCTAGAAAAAATGCGGTTTGAGGTGAGGAGGACTGTGGGATCCTTGGTGCTCACTGAGTTTGTTTTCTTGCAGGCTTTTCATTATCCACCTAGGTAACCTCATCACATCTAGAAGGGAGTGGGCTTTGGAGGAGGAGGAGAAGGAGGAGGAGGAGGAGAGAGAGAGAGAGAGAGAGAGAGAGAGGGAGAGAGAGAGATGGTGGGGTCTTTGGTGCTCTCTGAGCATAGTTGTTTTCTTGCAAGCATTTCATTACCTTACTAGGTAACACCATCAGTGCTAGAAGGGAATGGGGTTTGCAGAATGGAAAATGAGGAAGAGGGAGATGGCTGTGGGGTCCTTGGCTCTCTCTTGAGTTTGGGGAGTTTCTTGCATATGTTTCATTACCCAACCAGACAAGCACCATCGGTGCTGGAAAGCAGTGGGGTTTGCTCTTAGTTCACAACACAGTTCCCTCTACCACAGTTGCTGTTACCTCGTTGGGTAACAAACGCTTGCAGGAAAACCACTAAGATCAGAGACCACCAAGGACACCAAACACAGGGTTGCGTTTTTGCGTTCTGTGCGCAAGGCGGTTGTGAATGTCTTCCGCTAATATCCTATCGACCAAATTGGGGGATAATTAGGCTAAGGGACTGCGTGGTGAGATTCCGATGTGGTCCTTTCTGTGTTCAGGTCTCCTCTTTTTTTTAATCCCGCTGGATAAAATTTAAGGAAAGAGGGCCATTAATAAAATGGACGTTTGCTCACCTCTTTTTGCAATTTACGATGAGATGGTGGCTAGAGGTCAGGGTGGAGGAAGGATATTGATCTGAAAACCATATTGTGGATGATTGGGGCATTTCAATTTTTATTCCAACGATAATTGGCTAATAAATATCGGACATACATTCTCTTCCCGCTCGAAGCTGAGTGTTTATGAAATGAATTCCTCCCCCTCTCTCTCCCTCCCTCTCCCCCATGCAGTCATTTAATATTTCTCCAGAGAGCAGAGGCTACTACAGAAATGTGCAAACCAACAACCAGAGGTTGTTTTCGTTCCCGTGTCAAAGGATTGCACAATCTGCGCAATTTTAAGGTGGGGATTGATGATTGTAGGGCTGGGAGCAGAAACGTGAAGCCTACTGCAACAGAGAGAGTATTGTTTTAATACTTTCCCCATCACATTTATTTCCTGAATCTATATCTATATCTATCTATCTATCCATCCATCCATCTATCTTTCTATCTACTAACCAACCATCCACGTCTATCTATATCTATCTATCTATCTATCTATCTATCTATCTATCTATCTATCTATCTATCTATCTATCATATCTACCTACCTACCTACCATTATCTATCTATCTATCTATCTATCTATCTATCTATCTATCTATCTATCTATCTATCTATCTATCTATCTACCTACCTACCTACCTACCTACCTACCTACCTACCTACCTACCAGTGGTGGCTTTCAAAAATTGTTCAAACCTACTCTGTGGGTGTGGCCTCCTTTGTGGGAGTGGCTTGCCACCCATGTGACCGGATATGAAGATGCCAACGACACTTGTCAGAACCACCTTAAATTACCTCACACGCAGCACTGGCATGCATAAGAATTTGAAGTAAACTTGATTTTTTAAAAGGCATCTTTGGTTTGCGTTAAAACAACTTCAACACATGCAATGTTCTGATTGCACCAACAAACGCAGTAGTCATCCTTACCTTTCACAGAGGCACTGAGTTTAATAAATATAAGCATGATAGTGTAGAATAATCATATCCAAGGACCAGCGGTGGGTTTCAAAAATTTTTGGAACCTCTCCTGTAAGTGTGGCCTGCTTTCCGGGTCCACTGGTGGAACCTCTTCTAACCGGTTCAGTAGATTTGACAAACCGGTTCTACCGAATAGGTGCGAACTGGTAGGAACCCACCTCTGCTACCTACCTACCTACCTACCTACTTATCATTATCTATCTATCTATCTATCTATCTATCTATCTATCTATCTATCTATCTATCTTATCTATCTATCTATCTATCTATCTATCTATCTACCTACCCACCCACCCACCCACCCACCCAAGGATCTTTTCCCTTTTGTTGCATCTCATACCGGTTTCTGACTCTTTGAGTTCATTAAAGCCTTGCAGTCTTCCTTGATACAAGAGGGGCATGAAAACAGCCATTGATTTTAAGTCCACCTTGTGATGGATGAGATACTTCTCCGACTATTTGCTGACCTAATACTCGTGTGAGATGCTAACTTGGTGAGATAAACCTTTGCATGGAGTTGAAAATGCTTCATATCGGGTGATAATGGTGGTGCCACCTAGATGGATTGTCCCACCAAGGGTGACTTTCTAATCCATTATAAGCAGGAAGACAAGGAAATGGAAAAAAAAAAACAACCCTGGCTGTATATTGTCTCCGAGGAAATGACACCCTGCCTGCGTCATTCAACGGGGTTGCAACCTGAGAGAGGTATGGCAGTAGCACTCTTGAGAATTTCTGAATTCTGGACAGTCTAACATATGAAGAACGGTTGCAGGAAGTGGGTATGTCTAGTTTAATGAAAAGAAGCACTAGGAATGACATGATAGTCTTCGAATATCTCAGGGGCTGCCACAAAGAAGAGGGAGTCAAACTATTCTCCAAAGCACCTGAGGATAGATCAAGAAGCAATGGGTGGAAACTAATCAAGGAGAGAAGCAACTTAGAACGGAGGAGAAACACTGAGAACAATTAATCAGTTGCCTCCAGAAGTTGTGAATGTCGCAACACTGGAAGTCTTTGAGAAGATGTTGGATAGCCATTTGTCTGAAACGGTTTAAGGTTCCTGCCTAGGCAGGGGTGGGACTAGAAGACCTCCAAGGTCCCTTCCAACTCTGCTATTGTATTGTATTGTGTACTGTAGCTTATGGTCCTTGCAACTCACAACATCGGGAGGGGTTGTAGTGAGACTGGACGTAAGGGAAGGACAGGCTGAGCCAAGCGGTGGAGTCAAGGCAGGAATCAGCCTGGAGTCTTGACGTTGCCACAAGGGGTGTATCTCCAATCCCCCTTGAATTCCATTAACCCTTTTTGTTGTTGTTGTTAGTTGCAAAGTCGTGTCTGACCCACTGCGATCCCATGGAAAACGTTCCTCCAGGCCTTCCTGTCCTCTACCATTGCCCCAGAGTCCATTTAAGCTCACGGCGGCTGCTTCAGTGACTCTGTCCAGCCTCCTCCTTCTCTGTGGGTGCTCCATTATTGGAGGTTTTTCACAAGTGAACGCACCGTCATTTGTCCAGAATAGTATAGGGTTTCCTGCTTGAGCAAGAGGTTGGACTAGAAGACCTCCAAGGCCCCTTCCAACTCTTTTATTCTCTGTTCTGTGTTCTGGGGTTGTTGTTTTTTTGGGGTGCTTTGTTTTCATGTGATTTCTTTGGCGTTTCTGAGATCCTGTGTTGAGTATCCAGTGGCACAAATAAAGGGGGGACCATCTCCTTTGACCTGGCTGCTTTCTGCAGGTAGACATTTCCGCTCTAGGAAGGTTCAGCCTCAACTAGAGGCGAGTTTCACATATATTTTTTTTATCACCGGTTTGCCGAGCACCAAAAAATAGAGCGCACGCAGTTTTGATCCCTCTCGCAGCTTGCACGCATGCACATGGCTTAGAAAACGTAGCTAAATAGTATGGCATAGCTCTGGGGTCACTGCTACTGGTTCACCTGAACCAATCCGAACTGGCTGAATACCACCACTGGTACAAACTCCTGTGAGCCAACAATCCCTCAACTGGCGGGAGAGACTTCTGTCTCTTGTCCTTCTCAACACCCACCAATCCGGCTGGGAGATTCTAGGACTGTGATGGCGGACCTGTGGCACGTGTGCCACGGGGGGCAAGCAGAGCCCTCTCTGAGGGCATGCCATCCATCACCCCATGTGCCTCCTGCCAGCCAGCTGGCCTTTGGGTCTGTGCCATGCATCCACGCAGGCAGAGCTGGGTTCCTACCAGTTCGCACCCTATTCGGTAGAACCGGTTCGTCAAATCTACTGAACCGGTTAGAAGAGGTTCCACCAGTGGACCCGGAAAGCAGGCCACACCTACAGAAGAGGTTCCAAAAAATTTTGAAACCCACCACTGGTCCTTGGATATGATTATTCCACACTATCATGCTCCTATTTATAAAACTCAGTGCCTCTGTGAAAGGTAAGGGTGACGACTGCGTTTGTGGTGCAATCAGAACATTGCGTGTGTTGAAGTTGTTTTAACGCAAACCAAAGATGCCTTTTAAAAAACAAGTTTACACCATATTCTTATGCAGGCCAGTGCTGTGTGGGAGGTAATTTAAGGTGGTTCTGACAAGTGTCGTCGGCATCTTCATATCCGGTCACATGGGTGGCAAGCCACTCCCATCCGGTCACATGGGCAGCAAGCCACTGCCACAAAAGAGGCCACACCCACAGAGTAGGTTCGAACAATTTTTGAAACCCACCACTGGATGGAAGGCATGCACAGGGTGGCGGGGTGCATACATGGGGGTGCTTGCATTGCATTTGGGGGCCTTGTGTAACACCCCCGTACCCCATTTTGGTTTCCAGGTTGGTGTAAGAGGCCTTCCCAGCCCAAAATGACCTGCACCAACCTGTAAGCCAAAAATGGATGAGGTGGAGTACCTTGGGGGGGGGGGGGTTGCACATTATGGGTGTGGGCACACTGGTGCACTGCCGGTTGCATGCGCACACATGCACATTTGGCACCCGACAACAAAAAGGTTTAGCCACCACTGTTCTAGGAGTTGAAATCTACCCCGTCTAGAAATTAAACCAGGTTGCCCCAAGCTTGATAGATGGCCTCTCCCCACTTTCTTTTCCCAGAAGTCTTGCCTCGGTTTGGGTATGGCTTTCTCTGACACCGTCCTCTGCTTCCTGACCTCTATCCCCCTCCTCCCTTTTCGTCTCCCCCCACCACCCTGGAATCGATCACTCCCCACAACCTGCTACATATTCATCAAGAGCAAAACCATTTGACCTCGTGGGGGGCTTCCAGCGCAATCTCCAGATTGCAAAGTTTCGGCTATTTACTGAGCAAATGGTGTTACATCTCTATTAATCAAGGCGGAAAGGTCTGGGAAGTTCAGTGTTTCTACGGGGGTAAATAAGCCCCTCCCCTCCT